>NW_023276807.1:259699431-260003598 GCF_003668045.3 Cricetulus griseus
AAACACAATTTGTATGAGCTATTGTCTGCCAAACAAAATGAAAATCAAAATTATGGTTGTGAGATTCAACACCAAGAATCATCAAACAATGTTTGAAATATCAAAAAAAAATGCAACAACAACAACAACAAAAAAAAACACATGTCTTGGCTAAATGCAAATATCTTAATATTACATGCCAAAATATTTTTAAATTTTTATAGTTTTTATCAAACCCCTACCCTTTCATCCATTAAGATATTGAGATGGTGTTAGTTCAAGTAGGTATGTGTTGTTTATTTCCAAGATATCAGTGCCCCTATTCTACAAACAGACATATTCTGCAGGCCTAATCATTGTTGCTTTCCATAGGATTTACTGCTGGGTTAAACGTTTGGTATTTTATTTTTCTCTAGTCCCCTGCTTATCAGCTTCCATCAATATGAGATCTAGCTACAGAGAAGAGGCATCCAGATTCCAACCAGTATGATTTCTCCATGTTCTGTTACAAAGGTGTGTAGTTTCTTCAGAAATACATTCTTCCCCACACTGGCAGGCATCAAAGAGGGTTCCAATACCCTCTAATAATTTGATTCTCTCAGCAACAAATTGAAATTACATTTCTCATGCATGGCATTGGGAATTTATTTGGTATTCTACGAGTAGATTCCCTGATAAATATATGTTTGCATGTATGTATTTTTAAAAATATTTTATTATTTTTAAATTTATATTTTTAGTATGACTTACATACTTATATATACACACATGTGCTGAATGACTGTAGAGTCCAGAAGAAAATGTCTCTGAGCCAGGCGGTAAAGACATTTGTAATGTATTCAGTATAGTTACTGGGAACCAAAAGTCCTCCTCAAAGTCATTACTGGTTCTTAACCACTGAGCCATCATTGTAGGCCCTTATATATCAATTTGAATAATCTTTACAAAAATAGTAACTCTACCTTTAGCTTTCAAATTCAATGAGGAGTTATCTATGCCTGGATTATAACCATTGAAGGCCTAGATGATCTAGATAGGCTATCCAATATCTACATGAAATTTAAGACACCATTTTGAAATTCCAAATAATTTGCCCAAATTTGATTTATGATTGCCATAAGAATTGAAACACAGATATTGAGTCTCTGCTTAACATTATAACAGAATTTGTAAGAATTCTGCATAGAATTTGTAAGAATTTTAAGCATAGACACAGAACAAAGAAGAAGAGTGGGTGACATTTCCTACTGGAGAATGAATAACATATTGCTTTCATTTAAATAACAGTCACAAGGTGTAGCTAATTTGGTAAAAGGTGGGGAAGTAATGAATTAATTTAGAAAGTTTTGAATTCAAATTGTTCGTAATAATTACCCTACACAACTGTGCCCTCCTATTACTGAAATCTTGAGTTTTAAAACTGATAAAATGGTTGTCAGAATAATTATAATACGGGGTTCCTTGGAGGAAAAAGAGATGTGTATAAATTATCATGCAAGTCTATAAATTTGAAAGTGATCTGCTCTTATGAGCTATTTCCTTCCCAAGAAATTCACTATTCTGGCAGTCAATTTACATTCCCACAATCTGGCATATTCTTAACTATTTGAGAATGAAATCAGAGTATGCCATGTTGGCATGCCTAGAAGTATTTGGAAATAGCATCACAGCCTGAATATTTGGCTAGCCATAGGTTACTGGAAACCATAATATATCTAGAAAATATGCCCATCCTACATATTTAGAAATTAAATCAAAGCATAATAACTTGGCACATCTAAAATGATCTTGGAAAGTAACCACAGTAGAATGATTTGGAAGAGCTCTAAGTAACTGGAACATCATCATTGCCCAAAGTCCAGACCCACAAGAATCTGTACAGAATCACAAGTTCTAAAATATGTTAAATGATGACATTTGTAATATATATTAGGTATGTACCCATATAGGTTTATATACATACATACATACATACATACATACATACATACATACATGGATATATATATGGATCATACCTGAGAGGGAGAGTGTTGATGAAGGAAAGGCTAGCTAAAAGGAATTAAGATATTAGACAGAGACATAGAATAGTATCAGGAGGGCCATGCAATCTATACTGAATGTGCCTAGTTTATTCTTTCACAATCTTATGTATTCAACCAACAGTGGGGACAAAAATGACAGAAGACTTCCATTATCATATAGAAGCGGCAAAGAGACTGCTTCCCTTAATCCTGCAGGAATTTGATGGCCACACCTGCCATCTGGCGTTCAGGACCAGGAGTAAACACACCTGGGCTCAAGTGTATTGTTATTTAGATAAGAGACATTTACTACCAAGGCCAAAACATCCATTAGTCAAAATGAAATGGACTCCTTTTCATGGGTCCTGACACAATTTCCTTTTTTTTTTTTTTTTTTTTTTTTATTTTTCAAGACAGGGTTTCTCTATGGCTTTGAAGGCTGTCCTGGAACTAGCTCTTGTAGATCAGGCTGGTCTCAAACTCAGATATCCTCTGCCTCTGCCTCCTGAGTGCTGGGATTAAAGGCTTACACCACCAACGCCCAGCCACAACTTCCTTTCTAAACTCCCCATCCACTCCTCAGAAAGGGTAAGGCCTCCCAGGGGAGTCAACAAAGTAGGACATGCCAAGTCGAGGCAGGAGCAAGATCTTCCACCTGTGTTAAAACTTAACTATGCATCTCACCATAGGAAAGTTAAAAACAAAACAAACAAAAACCAGCTCGTGCACCAGGATGTAGATCCTGGTTCCATTGTTCAATTGCTAAGGGACCAACAAACAGACAAAGCTATACAACTGTCCCATGCAGGATCCCTAGCTGGGGCTCTAGAGTCCCTGCGCTCCCAAAGGTTCAACAGAGCTGTCTCTGTTGGTTTCCCTATCATAATCTTGACACTACTTTCTCATATAATCTCTACTCCCTCTCTTCAACGGGACAGCTAGAGCATGGCCCAGTACTCAACTGGGGATCTCTGCATCTACTTCCATCAGATATTGGTGGAGGTTCTTTCATGACAATTAAGGTAGTCACCAATCTGATTCTAGGAGATGGCCAGCTTAGGCTCCCTCTCTATTATTGCTAGAAGTCACAGTTGGAGTGTTGCCTGTGGATTCCTGGGAGTGTCCCTGACACCAGGTTTCTCCATACCTCCATCATGACCCCTTTATCAAGATACCTCTTTCTTTCCCTTCTCTCTCGGGTTCCCCCCAACTCAGCCATCCAAATATGTCACATTCCCATCCCCCTCCCCACTTCTTTACTCCATCACCCACACCCATGAGATCTCATCTATTTCTCCTCCTCAGAGAGATCTTTGTTTCCCTCTTAAGGTCCTCCTTGTTACCTAGCTTCTCTGTGACTATGGATTGTAACATGGTTATCTTTTCCTGTACATCTAATATCTGCTTATGAGTGAGCATATAAAGTGTTTGTCTTATTTTTTCATTGTTCATACCTATTAAATACACTAAGACATATTTGTTGAGAAAGTTGAGTAGTGCTTTACATTAATAATCAGATTTCATTTATAATTGATAATCATCTGTTGAATTGTTGAATTTTTCTGGAAATTATATTTAAAATGCTCTGAATATCTGAATATCTGAATATGTTAATCCAATAATTGAATTTGTTTTCTTCAGCTAGTTTTTTTTTTTTTTCTTTTGAGACAGTTTTCTCTTTGGCATTGGAGGCTGTCTTAGAACTCACAGAGATCCACCTGCCTCTGCCTTCCTAATGCTGGTTGGTATTAAATGCTTGTGCCACCACCATCTGGATTTTTCCTTTTCTTATAGCAAGGTTTTGTGTGCTTTAAAAAATATTATAGTAAGCAAAGAGGGAGGAGATGTATGAAAACTACAGAAGACCAAAAAAAGCAAGAGTTACTATATGTTACTTTATTAACACGCAGTTTCTTTGTTATTTTATGTCAGTACAAGTATTCAAGTTTTGCTTGCTAAACTGGCCATGGGTAACATTGATAATTAATCACTTAAAAAAGGGCAACTTATTTGACCTCACTTCTACTTTCAGCTACAATTCTTTACTTATAACTGTGTGAATATTGATCAGCTAGAGAGATGACTTCACCAAGGCAAAGTATAACCTTTTGAAATTTCCCCCAAAGTAAAATTTAACCTTTGAAACTTGGGCCTTTTTTTCTTTTTCAAAACTATTATCATTAAAAAATGTTTCTTCTAGATAACAGCTCTCTCTAAGCATTTGTAATCTTAGAAAAGAACAAGCTGAAAATTGAGAACATAGAGTACCCAGGGCAAATCTTTTATTGTTTAATCACTATCTCTATTGAAGTTAACACCTCAGAAAAACTCATATATTGTTACAACATGTGTCAGTCTTTCCCTCCACCATCCGGTAATGTAAAAATGAGCCTCTGAGTTAAGGCTTGTAAACAATCATGCAGGATTGACATTTCTGAATGACTAGGAAAGCTAAGTAGTGTATTGGCTTCAGTATGCTTTAATGGTACTAGTTTTACATTGAAGACAATTGGAAAGAACATAAACAGATTCATCACTTCACTTTCAGTAGTAGGGAAAATTCCACCAACTAGCAAGCCTTTTTCTCTGCCAAAATATTTTATTTAATATACATTCAGTAATTTTGCATTTTTCTTTGAAAACATCAGGTCTAAAAGGCTCTATCAGATGGAAAATATACAGAAAAGAATGTTACAAAGGATCCCCAAATTTGGCATAGTAAAATTGGTGATCAAAAATTAATCATTTAAACAAATAATACATACATTAATGGTATATGTGAAGAAGCTCATATGTTGTTGAATTTCTAACAAAAATATTGCCAAGGATATAACTAATATGCTTTATGCTTTAATTAATAAGACTTAAAAATGATCAACTATTTTATTGCAAGTGGAATATTGCTTTTTAAGAAGTTTAATCCAGCAGCCAAAAATATTGTCCCATCCAGGCCAAAATTATAACGAAATCTTAATATATTTTTTGACAAAATCACAGCATGTAATCAAATTTATATTAAGGAATATAAGTGACTTTCACTTGTATTAAAATAATAACAAGTACCTCAGTGTTAAAGGTTGATGCCTCTTAATCTCCTATGAAAATTAAATGTTAATATTTTATTATTTAGATTTTTATATTGTCTATCAATGAATTAAACTTAATAAAATATTAATTTTCTCTCAGTACTTTAGTATATTTTACTTCAAGCATTTATATTTTACCAAATTTTAGAAAATTTTATTTAGACTTGAATTTGTATAATATATTTCAATATGATAATCTCATAAATATGTATGCTGGTCTTCAATCAATTTGACTCCTCATCTGGAGTCTCTGCTTCTCTTTACTCACATTGGTGCTCCTCTTTCCCCAAATATCATCCCTTAGTCCTCTGTTTTCATATAAAATAAAATAAAATAACTAGTATCTAAAAAAAGAATGTTTTCCAAATATAATATTAACATGATGATCTCCGGTTTGACTCATTCTTTGTAAGTGAAATACTTCCATTATCTATTATGTATGAATAAAGAAATGCTAAAATGTACATTTATGGTTTTCAATATATGTGAATTAGTAGCTGGCAACATGAAATTGACCAAAATTATCACAATGAAGTTTAGTACTTATGTTTCAAAACTAGGATTTATGAAGTGTGTCATGTGTCATATATATTCAAATTTGTTTAGTTTACTGAGCAATAGTCATGGTGATACATGAAGGGTCTTGAATAAATAATGTCTGAGAGTGCTGCAACTCTGTTTGAGTTATGCATACACAATTCAATGTGCACATTAATGTGGACAATTTTCTGCTGCAGTGGTATCTTGAAATTGGAAGTAATATAACATTATTCTTTCAATAAGATTGCATATAAAGTAATGTTTTATTATGAGCATCCTATGTAAAGGTATAATGTATAATTTGAATATCACTCAATGTAAGCAAGTCATGCTATTAATATGTTTATTGGAGAAAATATAGTGAAATCTTCATATTTCATATTCTCATTACCACATTAAATGAAAAGTAATTAATGCTGAGTTCTGTTAAATTTCATAATACATACACACAGAGACCATTCTCAAAAAAATGTTGGATGAGCAAATACAAGGAAATCTGTATTAGTTTACTTATTTTAAATAAAACAAACATTCTGTATACTTTTATGTAAGCTGAGAATGGCATAAATGCCACAGTTTGCCACATTATGAGAATTTGACAGTGAAATATTTTGTTCAATGGGGTTCTTAATAGGCAATCTTGCTATTATATTGTTGTGCTGTTTTATAACAAATAGTGCTTGAAAATCATCCAATAGTCTTCCCAAGACTATGGATTCAGGTTTATTGATTCCAATGCTATTATGCAAGACAGTTTTCTAGTAATTGAAATTCCCATGACCAATGCATAATCTATTTTATAGGTGCTTTTCTGTTTTCCTGTTTTCTCTTCCCTTACCTTATTTTCCATCATATTCTCTGATTTTAAAATGATCCTTGCTATTGAATAAACCTCACATTATGTAAATGGTAGTAGTTTCTTAGGCACAGAGAACTAAAGAGATTTTGTATGCTTGCCAGCTAATTTTAGTTTTCAATTTTCTCTGGCTTTAAAATACTTTAATTTGATATATAAGACTCAAACTATATTTCAGAATTTCATTAATTTAAAAGCATATCTTAGTAGACTCTCTTGTTTTAATCTTTATTCCAAGATATTTTCATACTTGAAAAATTATGAAAAATATGTGAATATTATTAAATAATAATTGTCTCCTTTTATGTAATTGTCGTTCCAAATGCAGTCAGATACTATTAGTTCGGTTTTTGAAACAACATACTCTTTATGTAATTGATCTGATGAATTGCTTTTTTTGCCCTTAATGAAATAGAAACCAAAAGGCAAAAAGAAAGTCAGAAGTATCTTTTCATTTGTGTTCCATTGGCAGAAACTGGATCGCTTACCAAGATCTAAGTTGATAATATAGCAAAAGTACTCTGGGCATGCCCCTACAAATGAAAATAATGGGGCTTTGGGACCAAGGGTTCCAAGGAGATGTGATAGGTGATGTCCTTCTGTGTATTACATTAAAGACAGATTCAGGTGAAGAAAAACCTCTAAAGGTTAACAGTGTGTTTAAAAATATATGTAGGCTTGTGACAGAAATGAAACTGGATAAAGCTATTAAATGAAAGAAGAAAGAAAGAAAGAAAAAAAGAAAGAAAGAAAGAAAAGCCAACTGTAGTGGCACATGCCTGTAGGATTTGCTGAAGGAAGCAGAGGCAGACAGTTTTCCAGAGAAACCCTGTCTCATAAAAGTAAAGAAAGAAAGCAAAAGAAATAGAGTAATGAAAAAGCCATGTAAAGATGGAAAATACAAAGATAGTCTGGATACAGTATGCTATTTTTTTGTCTTTGTATTGTTTAATTGCTTTGAAGGAGCAATAACTGCTAATAGACATTTCATTATCAATGCTGAAAATTAATCCAACTTATATATATTAAAAATGCTTTGACTTCTAAGTTTAAAAATAAGGACAGGTTACTTGGGAAAGGAGTTTTTGCTTGTTTCCACAGAAAATGGAAAGGTGTGGATTCCTTCCAGACTAATGAGGTTTGACCAAGCAAGACACCCTGAAGCAGTGGCCCAACTGATCCTACATCCAAAGCACCTGAGATGGTGCAGTTATAGATGACTAGAGCCAGGATTTCTGTGATTTATCATGATCTCCATTGTATGGACATCACCCCCCAACCAGCAGGAAGCAGTTTGGAGTGAATGATGCCCAAATTCCCAAATATTGTTTATAAATGTTTGTTTGCATTTGAATGGGGTTGGTTATAAATAGTAATGATCACAGTCAATCTCTTTTTAAAGAAAAAAAGGGAATGGGATATAGGAATAAATACTTTGCTTTGGTATAGATTTTCATTTATTGATACAAATTTAAGGTCAATTTTGTGATATGTGCATTTCTCCTCTTGTTTAGGTATTGTGTTTATACAGATGTTTTAAAATGCAATGCATAATTAAATACAGGTTATATAGTCACCTATAATAGTCAAATTTTATAATTAGGTTAGTTAGGTTTCCTAAATATAAAGAGATGTATTTGAGATGGATAAATATTCTTTAAAACTTTCAAAGACCTACAGAATATGTGGCATTTAAATGATGTAGGTTTTTTTTTTCCTGATAGTAAGACACAACTGCTCCTGGCTCATCAAGTACTTCAGAAAGGAGGATGGGCATCGAAGAAACCATTTGTGCAAGAAACTGCTCTTTCCTGGAGTGTTTGTTGCAGTATAAACTGGACATACAGGACCCACAAGAAAGTGACCATAGAACTGGCAAAGCAAGACAGTACTGAAGGGTTTCTGCTTCATGGAGAAGTCTGACAGAACCACTGTGGCCTATGAGCTGAAGATGGATACCCCAACATTACAGAGAAACTTTGGCTCACTGTCCAAGTAGCAAGATGTCTAGGGTTTATATATTATTGTTCTGTGGTCTTTGATGGAGTTGAAGACATATGGTTATGGCTATAGTTCTGTCATTTATTGTAAAAGATAAGCTGCATATAAGACTTTAGACTCACAAATATAAGAGAGATGATGAAATATTTTCTTTAAATCTTGCTAAATGTTAATGAATTAATATCATAACTTTTAATCTTACTTATAACTTTTTTATATATTTTACTGTTAATGTTAATACCCTTCTTTTTATTTAGACAGAAAGGAGGATATGATGGGGATGTCCTTCTCTGTATCTTATTGGTTGCTGAATAAAGCATTGTTTGGCCAATGAGACAGCAAGTTAGGAGGGACTAGGTGTCAAGGAGGATTCTGGGAAATGTAGTAAAGTCTTGTGATTCAGGCAGGAAGTTACATAGCAGGCAGACTCAGAATATAAGCAGGGACAAGCAGGAAGTGATTCTCTTCCTCCTGCTCTCTGCTCTGGAGCTGTCATGTGATCCTGACAAGAGAAGACACCTGCCATTGGCATCTAATCAGATAAGTCTTTATAAAATATATAGATTAAGAAATCCTAGTCATTGGCCAGCAGCATTGTGCCTAATCTAAGTCTCTGTGTGTTATTTTGGCCACCCACCTAGTGGCAGGGCTTGGGTGGCTTTGCAGAATGACTTATCCATTTAGAGATGGAAAGGTTCTTGAGAAGTTAACTAACAGAACCAGTTATGACTCTGATTAGAATACAGGTAGCAGTTACAGAGTTTTAGGACTAAAGGAGAGAAAAGAATAAGAAAGTTAGAGCAGAATAGAATGGAGACTGACATTATGTAGTAAAAATGTCACTAAACTTTTACATTTGATAAAATGGAGAAAAAATGTGTTCAATAGACTGCAGATAGTATAAAAGAGTATTCTTTGAAAAGTGTTGATGGAATTCAGTTGCAGAAAGGGAAGAATGATGAGAAATGTGGTCAAGATCAGGCTAGTGAAACCCATAGAAACAGGTGACCCGAACAAGGGGGAGCTCATGGACACCAGACTGATAGCTAGGAAACCAGCATACGACTGCTCCAGACCCCCTGAAGTAGGAGGTCAGATTGGAGGTCTGGGCAATCTATGGGGCCTCTGGTAGTAGATCAGTATTTATCCCTATTACACAGATTTTGGGAGCCCACTCTATATATAGAGATACTCTCTCACCCTAGACACATTGGAGAGGATGTTGGCCCTGCTCCAATGCTATGACAGACTCTTAAGATCCGCCATGGAAGGCCTCACCCTCCCTGAAGAGCAGAAAGGAGTTAGGAAAGCGGGTGGTGGCAGGCAGGGGTGGAGGAGAAGGGAGAGATAACTGAAATTGACATGTAGAACAAGCTTTTTTTAATTTAAATTTAAAAATTTACTTAAAATGAGAATAGTATTCTAATGAATTTTAGGACAAAACAATTGCAGTGAGAGATGCACTAAAGGCTGAGTCATTCTTCTAAACTAAAGTGGAATCTGGGGAAATGAAAAAGGCTCAGAGAAAGCTTTTAGCTACCAAGGAATCTCACAGGAAGGAAAAGCAGCAAAGAAAAGATCATAGCCAGAGTGGGGGGCATCAATGAAGTCATCACACAAAGACTTTCAGAAAGACTAAACAAGTGACTCAGTCTTTTCCAATGCATGAGTTTCTCGGTGATCATTAATCACATACCTTGGACAGATATCACTTCCCTTAAATAACAGGACTTAACATAGTCTTGAGAAGAACTAGGGAAGAGTTCTTTTTAGTGGGAAGCAATATTGTAATATTATGCCTCAAAGCACATTGTTGTTTTTATTGGAATTTAATTGTAACATTTCTCACCTCCCTTTCCTCCCTCTAGACCTCACTCTCCTTCAAAATCCTGGTCTCATTTTAATTTAATTTTTATTAAATACATACATCTATTTGTAGGTATGCATATGTTTTGAAATGTAACCAAATGAGTCCATATACTGTTACTTATGTGTGTTTTCAAGGCTGCTTGTTTGGCACCAGACAAACACTTGGTATGTTCTTCCTTTGGGAGGCCCACCTCTCTCTTCCCAGTCCCATTTTTAGTGTTAATGAGTTGCCTGCATTTTTTGGTCTAGTTTTCTAAGAGTGCTTCTTTCGTTATTTTTTTCTTCATGGAAGAATCTATAGTCTGATCTTCAAAAGAACAAGGATAAGTGATCTCAAACCATGATGTCATATTCAAAATATGATAAAAATATTCAAGAGTCAAAAAGCCTAATTTAGTTATGGAAAATATCACTTCCATGATGGAAAAAAGGTTCTTTATGAAACATTGATATTCATAAAGAAAACATAAGATTTAATTAAGAAAAAAATGAGAAAATCCCAAGTCTAGCTAGATTTCAGATGCATACTGCACCCCGACTATTGTGTCTTCCCATTTTCCACATCTTAACGAAGGTGTCAATCATAGGTAGCCCATACTTTTCATAAAATACAACACTGGGAATGGAGAATGGTAGTTGACTCTTTCAGTTCCAAAGTCTTTTGAATAATAACAATGATTACAAAGAATGTATAGTATAAGATATCCTGACTTTTTATTCTAATTTGGCAAAAGACTGCCAGATTTCATACTTGCAGCATAATAAAATGAGATTTTTATGTGATACAAGGAAAAGAAAGATTGCACATTATGAATAATGGAATGAAAATTGGTAGATTAAAAGTTTTATAGGAAAAGTCATATTTATAGTAGATGGATTCAACAATACAGCTTGGCCCACAGGAGCTTTTAAAATTCTTTTTTCCAATGTCTTCAATATAGGGATTTAATTTAACTATGAACATGTGAGGGAAATAATGTGGGTGGGTATTTCTAGGACTGTGTCATCAAAGGCTGTTATTCACTTCAGGCATTTGTGTGTGTGTGTGTGTGTGTGTGTGTGTGTGTATGTATGTATGCATGTGACAAAGAGAGAGAGCACACAAACAAAAGAGAGTGTATCTGGCACTTGTGGAACTCTGAATTGGCATTCTGAAATAAGAGGTATTCTCTCAGAGACCCAATGAGCCCAGTTAGGGAGACCACACATATTTCCCTAAAATAAAAAAAAGAAAAGAAGAATTTGCCAACTAAAGCTTATAAATGTAGCGTTTTAACCTCTCATAAATACTTTTATTTCTAGCACTCAGTAGGCAGAGGCAGGTGGATATCTGTGAATTCTAGGTCAGTCTTGTCTTTGGAATAAGTTGCAGGATAGCCAGGAATACACAAATAAACTGTCTGAAAAGAAAATTTTTCATGAAAACAGAGTAACAAAATCAAATGTGATACTATGTACACAAACTTTTTTCTTTATATTTCAGACGGGTTTCTGTCCATTTACCAGTATATTTGTGGAAACTGAACTGAGTAGCCAATAATTGTATTTGTGCTTTGGACAAAATCACTGCTTTCATAGAGTTCCCAATATACTTCAGGATACTGACAATGAATGAACACATAGTTGTGTGACAGTAACCCAAGAATTATTTCTATATAACGAAGAGAACAGGAAGGCGATATGATACTTTAAAATCCTGAAACTTAGGAGAGTTTGTAGAATATAATTTGAAATTATTTAAGGGGATGTTTCCCTTAAAACAATACAAAAGATCATTCTGAATACAACTATTTTGAAATATGTGTAAAGTGTTTGAGATTAATGAGAAAATAAGTGTAAATGAAAGACTGTAAAATGAGAATAAAAATAGGAGACAATAATTGCATGATCAATATAGGCCATATAGAATATGGCTGTGCCTTTTCTCAAAATCTGAGAATGGTCATTTGGGTATTTGGCAGGATGTGGTGATGAAGTAAGAATTTTTCAAGAAGACAGTAGCATGAAGCATTTAAAAGAACAATAAATGGCTCACACAGACTATGGCAATAAACACAGTGACAGTTCAGGGTGTATTGGGTCACACCGATAACAAGAACTTTCATCAGTGAAATAAAACAAAATACTGCTTAGATCATGTGATAATTGACACATGGCTCTGAAACTCTGAGTAAATACATTAAGCAATTTGAAACTGAAATTATTTTTAATTTAAATATAATTTATCAAATGTTATCAGATTATGCTACATAAGATATTTTATAATTTATTCCCTTTACTTAAGAAATAGTAGAGATACTTTTTAATATGAACTTTTGGGGCACATTTTCTGTATGTTTATATTGATGAGAAAGAAGTAAAGGAAGGAAAAAAGAGAAAGTAGAGCAAGATAACAAATCTTCATCAATACTACTGTATCCATGAGTTAATTTATGTTCTTACACATAAAACATATACATACCATTACCATAGTAGATAAAGGATGTCATAAACTCTAGGTCTGTCAAGTTATAACCAAGAAGAATTTTATTGAAAATGCTGTTATGGTGAAAAGAGACATGAGCATTAAAGGAATGTATGGATGGAAATGACCTGATCAGG
This sequence comes from Cricetulus griseus, assembly GCF_003668045.3. Taxonomy (NCBI): domain Eukaryota; kingdom Metazoa; phylum Chordata; class Mammalia; order Rodentia; family Cricetidae; genus Cricetulus; species Cricetulus griseus. The sequence continues at coordinate 259,712,388 of NW_023276807.1, forward strand.
AATAATGAAGAATGGTAAGGCTGGCAATTGAGTAATAGACAACAAAGATGAAGAGATAAGGGGAAAGAGTTAGCCTTGAGACATCAGCAATATGACCCTGCTTAGAAAGGCTCTGCTAAGCTTCCCTGGAGAGAACTCTCTGTGGAACATTTGCAAGGCATCATTGTCCCTTTCCCAAGTAAATGTCAGTTTTATGGGTAGTTACTCCTTTATAAATTTCCATACATCTAGTCTACCTTTTTGTAAAAGATTCAACTGTTGGTCAGATCAGTTTCTAATAAAGTTTCTTCCTATTCTAGGAAGAAGAACACCCCACGCTCACCTAGTTGAAGTGAAATGCATGGAAATGATAGATTAAGGTTTGTTAAATCCAGATTTGAAAGGCCTTATCATTGCTGCTTGTATCGATCCATCCTTCTCACTGGTCAGGATAGTTTCAGTTTTGCTTTGTCACCTGCTGAATCAAACCATGTCACCATGCTCACGGTACCTTCTTTCATGTTGGTTTTTCTCCTTTGGGAATTAAAAACCCTGGATTTTTGCTGTGATTGAGGTTGGAGAAATGGAGGAGCAGGCATCCTTTCTCATTCATAAAATATACAACTGTAAAATATCCGAGAAGTTAAAAAGTAGGGGCAGTGAAGGATGGAGGAGCATACTCAGTGTTACTGAGTTACTTTGGTACAAAGTACAATGACAGGAAATATTTGATATTTAATTACCACCATAAATATATAAAATTATCACAAAGCACAATAATGAAGATATCTGCACTTGCTTTTATGTAGAGAGAAAAACTTATCCACATTTATGACCAAGATTTTTCAAGACATATGCATGCTCTTTGTATTCATAAATTATTTTTTTCCACTTTAAAATTTTTCTGGAGTTTTATGCTAAAATGTCATCTCTCAAAAGGCACTTGTTATTCATTAATTAATGAATGTAAGAAAATTGTTGAAACTTTGTCAAAAATTGTATTTTAAAGCATCTAGTTGTCACTTTAATTTCCAGTATTGTCTAACTTTTATTCATTTTTTTTCTAAAGAATGTAGTATAAAATTGTTCGCAATAGGGTTGTGTACAGCTTTAATCCCAGAACTTGAGAGATGGAGTTTAAGGCCAGTCTGGTACATATAATGAGTTCCAGAACCAGAAGGGTGACTTATTAGAGAGGCTATGTATCCAAAACAAACTTTTATAAAATAAGATTTGGTAGTTGGAGAAATTGCTCAGCGGTCAGAGCACATTTTGTTCTTACCTTAAGACCAGAGTTCAGTTTGAAGCTTCCACATGGATCCCATCCATTAATCACTCCAGTTGCAGGGGATCCAATACCCTCATCTACCATCCACAGACACCAGGCTTTCCCACTGTGTTCTAACACACATGCAAACTCACTTGTACACAAAAAAATAAATCTTTAACAAACCAAGAATGTTTTGTTTCACATCTTAATAAAACACAGTATTGGCTGGGCCTGAGGCACTCATCTTATCTGTATTATTAAAAAAATTCATGTTTAATAAATTCATGAACTTTTGGGGTTTGTGCTTCTTTTTTTAACTCTTCAGCAGAACCAAATATTGATATTCATATCTCTTTAATGTATTTTTAAGGTACCACTACTATAGCTATTTATCCTTCACTGTTAATATTTCTTCTTAAACACATTTTCATAACTAATAAATATTTTAGGGGTTAGTTCAAACTACCAATGTGTTTCCAAACTCAAGAATTCGGTTTCATGATTGTCTCTTAGTTATTTTATTTATATTTCATGTTCTCTCTGTTCAAGCTCCATTTTCATCTGTTTGTAACATGTTTGCTTTGGCTTGCTTCCAATTTATACATTTTAATGCATTTATTTCATTTCTTTCTTTCATAAGATAGTATTTTATTTCATTTCATTTGAGTTACAGCTATGTGTATTAGCTATCAGTTCAGAATTTTAACCTTTGAATTGATAAAATAAACCCAAATCTAATGGCTTGGAACAAAAATATTATCTAACAATATTCATGAATGAGCAATAACTATTTACAAATATTTCTACAGTAAAATGAGTCACTGGGAACAGTCCTTACTTAAGAATCAAATTGCAGAATGTGAGGAAAACTGGGATGCTTGAATATTGTTAGTTTCACAAACCAGGATTTTATGCTATTTTATATTTTCCTGTTTAATAAAATTTACCCTTGGATAATTACATACATGTGTACAATGAATTCTGAATAGTGGATTTTGACTTGCGTCATCAACTACCATCTAACATTAAGTTTCTACTAACTGGCATAAATATTATCTTACTTTATTCCAAGTATTTGCTTAGGTATTTATTTTAACTTATATGTACATGTATATCTCATTGCTATTGTATGTTGACAAATCCTAAATATCATTGCCGCCAATGAAACTGTGATCTCTGATTTGACATCAGGTTTATTCTTTATTTCCTCTCTTTGACTCAGGGTATGACTACATACAGCACTTACATTGATTAAATACATTTACTTCAGTTTAGGTGATAGATTTATACAGCATTAAAATCCTCCTTCTCTCAAAATGATTCTAATAAATCTAAAATATTGCAATAAAGTTAAATAACTCTTTATAATCCCTAAACACTGAACATTTTGAAGCCCTTACAAAATGCTTCAGTGCTTTCAAATAGCCTTCTGAAATAGAGAATGATTTAAAGGGACTGGAGCACTGTATTTCTTTTACATCTTTCAGCCTAGAATTCAATGTAAGTACATCTGTGAATGTACACATTACTGAAAAAATACTACATTAACAAGCTAACATGTGGTCTTGGAGACTAAGCAAATACTGAGAATGAACAGGTGATGCAGTACAGAAAAGTGTATGTTATAACTCAAATATCCTTCAGAAATAAAAGTTCAGAGTCATTCTTTTTTATTTTTTTATTTTTTTGCTTTTTTGAGGCAGGGTTTCTCTGTGGCATTGGAGGCTGTCCAGGAACTAGCTATTGCACACCAGGCTGGTCTCAAACTGAAAGAGATCCACCTGCCTCTGCCTACAGAGTGCTGGGATTAAAGACATGCACAACCACAGCCTGACTAAGAGTAATTCTTGATAATTTCTTTTACCTGTGCAATAAATCTACTATCAGCATGACTTTTTCTATATTTTGTGCATGAGAAAGATAATCTCTCTGTTTTGTGTGTATTCTTTTCCAGAAAGGTTTTCTCTGTGTAACCTTGGCTGTCCTGACAATCTGCAGACAGGCTGGCCTCGAACTCAGAGATATCCACCTGCCTCTGCCTCCAGAGTGCTGGGATTAAAGGTGTGCACCACCACAGCCCAGCAAAAGGCAATTTCTTGTTACAAGGTAATATAATAGAAAGATTGTTTTTTTACAATTTCTTCATCTTTTAAGGAAATACTAATTATTATCACCCAATTATGAATGAAAGGAGTCAGATATTTCAAAGTTAACTTAATGTGAAAACTTTTACCATTATTTATTTTTAAATAGGAAAATCAATTCCTAATTATAAAACATTAAAGACTTTGTATTCTGTTCTACAAGGGGCATGGGAATGAATCAGTTTGAATGAGCTATATAATATACCACATAGACCTTGGTTTTAGAAACTGTCTACTTGAACTGAACCAAATTGACAGTGGTAACAGAAAATTTTAATCATAAATCATCAATATGGAGATACTTCATACTCTACAAATATTTTTACAATAACATCAGGTTATCAATTTTGCATTTTCCAAAATGCTTTACACAGGCCAGAGTGAATTTTCAACAGTCAAAGTGACTTGACAAAATAAGCATGTAAAATTTCAGATAGTAACGGATAATTGACGTCATTGGTTGTCTTCCTCTCTTTTAACATTCTAATAAACCACTCTACATGAAAGTATAAAAAATTTGGAGATGGCAGGTATCAGTTAGTTCATTTTAACAGTGCAAACAATATGCAAAAATATAAATGCAATATCAAAACAAAACACTTTGATGATGAGAAAATAGAAACCTTGTCTCTCTGTGAGGATCTCTGATTAATTCTCTTCTCAAACAATATCTCTTTCTCTTTATGTCAAAGAACCCTTGGAATACACTAAATGGGGTATATAATTTTGACATTCTTAACAAATGGAATCATGTAATATCTTACTTTTTCATTTAATATATTTTTTGAGATTTTTCCAGATAGCTATATGCCTTAACACCTAACCCATTATGTGACTGGGTAACAATTCATGGCATTAGTTGATGACCATAACTAGTTAAAGAATTTTTAGTTTTCGAATTTGAGTGAGTTATGAACAAGGCTACATACCATATTAAGGTTTGCATGACTATAAATCTATATATTATTTTAAGTCATATTTTAATCTCAATGGTGCCCTACTAACATTATTTACAGATCTAGATATTTAATAATGAAATTAAATTTATTTTACTAATGCATAGATTCTGCAGCACAGTTTTCCATATGGAACTTACAAAGGCCTTGAGCATTGGTTAGAATTCCCCATGGTATTTCCTCTGAATTTTAAGGTGAAGAGGGGAAGATAAGGTAGTTTGAGACCAAATTGTGCTACACTGCAAGTGCAGATCCATAAGAAACTTTGCCCAAGCAAAGCAAAATTATATATACACATCTACACATGTATATATGTACACACACATACAACACACACACACACAAAACATATCTTGTTTCTGTTTTCTTTTGTATCAAAGATACTCCATTAGATCACAGCACATTTTCTAAGTCTTTTCAGCATACTTATAGTTATGTTTTTAATGTTTCTTTTATATAGAGCTATTTTTTAATATTCATTTTATTTTCCTTTATTTCTAGTCCTCTTCCTATACTAAAAATGCATATGTTTACCATATATATCTACACATGTGTGATATAACATATGCACACATCTATCTATGACAATGACATGTCACAACATATATGTATATATAAATACATGTATATACATATAGATATAACTGTGATAGATAATAGATAAATAGATGTTGAAGAGTTTAAGCTCTACTTTATTCTTCTCTTCAATTATTTTTATTTAATAACATTTTAAAAATTGTCACATACATAATAGGACAATGCTTTCTATATCTATATTTTTTCTTCCATTTTAATGTGAGTTGTGTAAAAGTGTCAACAAACATGGCATTATTCTTTTTTTAAGTTTTTATTAGTTCAAATTAGGAACAAGCTTGTTTCACATGTCAATCTCTTCTCCCTCTGCCTCCCCTCACTCCCATCCCCGACCTAACCCCACCCGATCCACCCTCTACTACCCAGGCAGAAGTGAGCTCTGCAAAGTCCACCACATGATCCTGGCCTGGGTCTAGGCCCTTCCCCATGTGTCCAGGGCAAGAGTGCATCCCTTCACATGGGATGGGCTCTCAAAGCCCCTTCTTACACCAGGGAAAAATACTAATCTACTACCAGGGGCCACCTGGAGTGCAGAGGCCTCCTCATTGACATCCATGTTCAGGGCTCTGGATCAGTCCTGTACTGGCATCCCAGACAGCATCTGGGGTCCATGCATTCCCTCTTGTTCAGGCCAGCTGTTTCTGTTTTACCAGCCTGGTACCAACCGCTTCGATCTTCATTCCTCCTTCTCTGCAACTAAGTTCCAGAGTTCAGTTCAGTGTATGTCTGTGGTTGTCTGCCTCTGCTTCCATCAGCCACTGGATGAGTGCTCTAGGATCACATAAAAAGTAGTCATCAATCTCATTTTAGGGTAAGGGCATTTAGGTTATCCTCTCCACCATTGCCTGGATTGTGAGTTCCTGTTATCCTTGTAGGTCTCTGGAAATCTCCCTAGTGCCAGATTTCTCCTAGGACCTATCATGGTTCCCTCTAATGTGATATCTCGCATCATGCTCTCCTATATTCTTCCCCCAACTCAATATTTCTCCTCTTAAATTTCCTCCCCTTGCTTCATATATTGAACCATCCTTGCATCCCAGGGATGAAGCCTACTTGATCATGGCAGATGATTTTTCTGATGTGTTCTTGGATTCAATTTGCCAATATTTTATTGAATAGCTTTGCATGATGTTCATGAGGGATATTGGTCTGTAGTTCTCTTTTTTAGTTTTATCTTTGTGTGGCTTGGGTATCAAAGTGATTGTAGCCTTGTAAAAATAGTTTGGCAATGTCCCTTCTGCTTCTATTGTGCAGAAAAGTTTGAGGAGTACTGGTATCAGCTCTTGTTTGAATTTCTGGTAGAATCTGCAATGAAGCCATCTGGCCCTGGGCTTTTATTGGTTGGGAGGCTTTGGATGACTGCTTCTATTTCATTAGGGGTTATAGGTCAATTTAAGCTGTTTATCTGTTCTTGGTTTAATTTTGGTAAGTGATATCTATCCAGAAAACTGTCCTTTTCCTTTAGATTTTCAAATTTTGTGGAGTACAGGTTTTCATAGTATAACCTGAACGTTCTCTGGATTTCCTTAGTGTCCGTTGTTATATCCCCCTTTTCGTTTCTGATTTTGTTGATTAGCATGCTCTCTCTCTGCCTTTTGGTTAGTTTGGATAGAGGTTTGTCTATCTTGTTGATCTTCTCAGTGAACCAACTCTTTGTTTCATTGATTCTTTGTTATGTTTTCCTAGTTTCTACTTAATTGATTTCAGCCCTCACTTTATTTCCTGGTGTCTACTCCTCTTGGTGAGTTTGCTTCTTTTTGCTCTAACGCTTTCAGTTGTTCCGTCAATTCTCTAGTGTGACTTTTCTCCAGTTTTTTCATATGGGCACTTAGTGCTATGAACTTTGCTCTTAGCACTGCTTTCAGACTGTCCCATAAGTTTGGGTATGTTGTATCTACATTCTTATTAAATTCTAGGAAGTCTTTTGTTGTTGTTGTTGTTGTTGTTTTTCGAGACAGGGTTTCTCTGTGGCTTTGGAGGCTGTCCTGGAACTAGCTCTTGTAGACCAGGCTGGTCTCAAACTCACAGAGATCCACCTACCTCTGCCTCCTAAATACTGGGACTAAAGGCATGTGCCACCACCAAAGGAAGCCTTTAATTTCTTTAATTTCTTTTTTTAATTTTTTTACTTCTTCCTCTGCCTCAGGAATGGTGCAATTCGGTGCTATTCAATTTCCTCGAATATGTAGTTTTTCTCTAATTTGTATTGCTGTTGAATTCTAGCTTTAAAGCATGGTGATCTGATAAGATACAGGTGGTTATTGCAATTCTTTTGTAACTGTGGATGTTTGCTTTGCTGACAACTATGTTGTCCATTTTAGAAAAGGTTCCATGTGGTGCTGAGAATAAGGTATATTCTTTTGTGTTTGGACGGAAAATTCTGTAGATTCTTGTTAAACCCAGTTGGTTCATAACTTCTGTCAGATCCTTAGTTTCTTTGTTAAGTTTCTGTCTGTTGTTCCTGTCTAGTGGTGAAATGGGAGTGTTGAAGCTCTGGATGGTCTTGCCTTTCCTGGTAGTCTCTTCACTCAGTAGAGGTTAGGCTTTGGGAGGGGTCAGGTTGGCAGAGCGGGAAGGAACAGTGAGGTGTTTCCAAACTCAGGGAGCTCCTCCCTGGCTGGGTGGGTCTACTACAAACAGGTGCAGGCCCAGAGAGATAGGGGTGAATGGGGATTTGAACAGGATTTGGGCAAGAGCTGAGGTTACATGCACCTCGGGTGAGTGGAGAAAGAAGGAAGAGCGGCATTATTTTTAATAATGTGATCTTCTTGCCCATGAATATTGTATATTCCCAAGATTTTTTTGTCCAATAATTTTGTTATCATTACACCATTTTTACTGTTTGAGGTGGTTTGAATGAGAATGACGCCCATAGGCTCACATAATTGAATATTTAGTGCTTATTTGATGGAATGTTTAGGAAGCATTAATAGATGTAGCCTTGTTAAAGCAGGTATTACACTGAGATCACAGATCTGAGGTTTCAAAAAACTCGTGCCTTTCTTAATGTGATCTCTCTTCCTCCTAATAGATCAAGATATGTGTTCCCATCTGTTCCTACAGCCATGCAGTCATTTGTCCATTGTGGACTCTAACCTGAAAATGTCAGCCCAATTAAATGCTTTCTTTCTACATTGCTTTGATCATTGTGTTTTTTCCAACAATATAAATAAACTAATAACAAGTAAACAAATGTTTCATTTGTTATACTAAATTTGCATAGAATTATATTATTGATTCTCAAGTCTTTTAATTTCTGAATTTAATTTCACTACTATTTATACAACAATTGACACTGCAAAGAATAAGATCCAATTTCATATGTGTTCTGTGAGCTTATACCAAGTCCTATGAATTCATTAGTATGAATTTGAGAGGGGAAAATAGGGGCTCACAAGAGGATTTGGATGTGGGAAAAGAGGAAATATAGTCAAAACACCTAAAACTAGTATATGGAAATTCTGAAGGATACTTACTAATTAGATAAAAAATTGAATATTTAGACAGCAAAATAATATACGAAATGAGCTATATATTGTAAAACCAACCCAATGAGCATGACATATAATACTAGAATTTATAGAAATTACAAGGTAAATGGAAAGATAAAAAGAGATGTCATATTATAATACAAGAAAATATCATATAAAGGGGACCTATGCTTTTTTTGGTTGATTTTTTTTATACTGGAAGCCACATACTTAAAATATTAATTTAGTTTAGGAAATTTCATTAAAAATATATGAGGAAAGATTTGGTGAGCTGTAGATGCAATGAATATCCAGAAAAGGAGGTTTTGAGGTAAGGAAAACAACAACTAATACAGAAACACATATTCAGAACAAAACTAGGAATTACTCTGGGATTGTCAACAAACCGGGAATAGAAGAATAGAGTTTGTTTTGAGCTTTATGAGAAACTATTTCCCACCTAGAGCCTGAAACCTGCCAACTTGTGTGAAACAGACTCAAGAATTGTCAAATGTAAATATTTGTGAAAAATAATTTCTATAAATTGTTCTTTAGGGAGACAGAGGACACTGATCAGTATGCAACATGAATGTATGGAGAATATATTTTGATCCTATAAATATTTCTTCCTCAGTTATGAATAATAAACTTTTAGGGGAGCTACAGTGCAGGGGAATGAAACAAGAGAGCACCTAAGGTTCACAGTGTTCCCAATGTAGGCATTCCAAAAGTAGGAAATGGGTCTTCACCAATAAAAATGTTAGACTATCCAGAATGATCATTCATGGTTAAAATCTCAACACTCAGAAGAGTGAGGCAGGATGATTTTGAAATCAAAGCTTGCTTAAACTACTTTCCTGTTGAGGTTTTCTCAGTTTGACACACACTATAGCTTTGAGGGAGGAGGAAATTAATTTGAGAAAATTCCCCCATCAGATTTCCTGTGGGCAGGTATACTGTTGTGGGAGGGCCCAGTCTTTTAAGGTCTGTGTCCCCGAGCTATGTTCTGGGTGCAAAAACAACAACAACAACAACAAAAAACAACCAAACAAACAAAAAAACAAGCAAACAAACAAAACAAGTGTGTGCTGTGTAAGTCATGGGGAGGAAGAGTATGCAGGATTCCACAATGGTTTTGTTCCACTTGCTAACTCCAGTTTCCTGATTTTAGTTCTTGCCCTAACTCCTTTGATGATGGACAGTCATGTGGAAAAGAAAGTGAAATAGACTGTTTCTTTCCCAAGTAATTTTTGTTCTGAGTTCTTTACAGCAGCAAAAGAAAAAAATAACTAATACATGTGTGTGACAAGATCCTGATTCAATCAAGTAAAGCTGCACACAGGTAGACTATACATGCCCAAGTATTTGAAAACAAAGTATATATAAGAGCATCATAGCATCATAAGCCATAGGGAACATCTTAGAAGAGGGAGTGGAATGATTGTAAGAGTTAGAAGACACGGAAATATGCCTTTTTTTCTAGTTTTAAATTTAATTCCAAAGCCATGTATTGTAAGAGTTAACAATCACATTATTTAATACTGTGAATTATCTATTCAATTCAAAACATGTTTTCTAACTAGTGGTCATTTTAAAAAGCAATAAAATGATCCTTTTAATTGCTTGAATGTCATATGGTAAGTGCAAATATTAATTTTAATTCATGTGTTAATTTTATGGCATAATTATAATTCTCCAATAAGCCATTATGAGAATAAAAATTGTTAATACAGGTTGCAGATGTTGACCAGTTACTCATTTTATATCTTCATGGGGAAAGACATATCCTGAAACTGCCTAATTTTCCAATGACAAAGCAGAATACTGTGAAACCAGAAGTAGCTTTTGTGTAATGATAAAAGCATTAAAGTCCCTTCTTTAATTGTGATAATTTGGGACAAATTAGGGAGTCTTGCCATGAGCAATAGTCTAGTCACACACCCCTAAGTATTAATCAATGAGCAGGATCCCTTGCTGCGCAAGACTCTGAAACACAAGAGTTTTTAATAAGGACAAGGTCAGCATAAAAAGGCAAGGTTTTATTTTTTATTATCATTTAATTTTTTCTTTATTTTGGGGTATTCTTCCATATGCTGCAATGTATTATGACTATTGATCCATGATAGGCCACATTACAGTTTATTTTGTTTGTACTTTTCTAATTATTTCTAGAACTTTTAGCTTTACTCTGTCAATAATATAATTTTAATTAAAATATTTTGTGCAAATGAGTGCAATTTGTTAACTTTAGGATGTGATGCTAGTTTTCAGTATAAATGTGGCTGGGTGACTTCTCCTTCAGCTTAGTTGTAGCATTACTCTGGGGCAGTGCTTTTCAGAGTTCCCTGATTCATATTCTGCCTGGTTATATTGAACAACTGGCATTTGATGCTGTTACTCTCTACAGTTCAGCAAAGGGTCAAAGAAGAAAGCATGAGAAGTGCAATTGGTATTGCAAATCCAGGTCAAACATGAGAAAATTACATACAGAAAATGGTCCTCTCTTAGAGACAATTTTTTTAAAGTAAATATTCTGAGAAAGATATTCCTACTGATGTAAATGCCTATAAAATCACTTAAGAAAAAAAAAAAAAACAGATCTTGCCCCCAAACAAACAAGCAGCAAGTTAATCATTCTCTGAGCTCTTTTTAGCTAATTACTCCTTTTCTTAGACAATTCCACATGTAATTATATGCAATACATTGTGATTACTCTGCCACCCATTTTATCTCCATTACACCCTATGCCACCATATGGACATGGGAAAAATAATTCTCTTTTATATATCTATATTGATTGTGTTCTCTTTTGTGACCCAGTGAACTTAAAATGAAAATGTGCATGAACAGGAACATGGCACTCTTCACTGGAGCATAACAGGCATTTTGGTAAACCTCAGGTTCAAGTCAGAAAAAATTAACTCTTTCTTCCCAAAAACTCACAAATAGCAATAGTTCTTGCATAAGACATAGATGCATGAATCCATCTTTAAATCATAAATAACTTTTGTTTTGTGTTGGACATATAGAGCCTGCCATAAATGTGGTTGGTATGTCCAGAAAGACTCCATTGGAGAACTCTACTTTTCCTTTTGAAAGCAGTTGTAAATTAGTGTCTTATGGCTTAGGGATGAGGCTTTTGTCCACTAACCCTCTAGACATAGATAATTCATCTGCACCAGACCCTGAACATGCTACCACAGAGTCTATGAAATCATGTGTGGGCATCAGTCCTGCTATGTCTAGAAGTCAGTTTCCTTGGTGTCATTTACCCCTTTGGCTCTTACAATCTTTCTACATCCCCTCTATTTCATATTTTTTAATTTAGAGAAATACTGCATTTCTCATAGTTCATATGATTCCACTTATTACAGAATAATTACTGAATTAACAAAAAAGTATTCCTAAAATTTTTTAAAAACTTGTTATTTTCTGTCACAAACACAAGCACATAAGGTTCCAATGGCTGTTAATGTGATAAAACATAGGCCACTGGCTATTGATTTCTTCACTAATTGCAATTTAAACCCTCCTTAATAGTAATTGTTTTAGATTGTTAATATTGACACAAATTTTCAAGTGAAAATAAACAGAATTGTCAACCAAAGAATTTTTTTTCTTCTAAAAACAAAACAAAAGCTCTAGTGTATCAAGTTCCTTTCTCATCAGCTGCATATTAGGGACCGTTAGTAGAATTTTTGAAAAAAAATGTTATTTTAATATAACTCACTGGAGTTCATTCAAAGTCAGATATATATATATATATATATATATATATATATATATATATATATCATTCTCAGAAAATTCAACAAGTCAAGCTGTAGAGAGATTTTATTACAAACACTTTAGAAGTGTACAAACAAATGCAAACAGGTAAACCGAACAAAAACAGGAACAAGAAAAGGAGCATGAGGCCCACAAGTGCAAAGCAGTTGAGAGATACAGAAAAATTAGATAGATAGATAGATAGATAGATAGATAGATAGATAGATAGATGATAGCTAGATAATAGCTAAATGACCTATGATAGATATATAAAAAAGGTGAGAGATAAATGTCATACAGATTATAAATAGGTGGATGTACACATAGGGAGGAGAGAGATTTTTTACATAATTATTAAATACTGAAAATGGATGTATGTAAGTCCAATGTTATTAGCTTTAATCCTACCTAAATTGGAAGTTGTAACAGAAACTTCAATAGAAAAAGCAATGGTTAAAATCTTTATTAAGGGAGATAATACAATGCTTACTGTCTTATTCTTACACAGATCTCTTAATTTTCACAACCAAAGACATATCTAGCTCATCTAATGTCTCTACCATATTTCAGCTATATTTTATACACTTCTTTACTATCTATATATTTTTTCTTTTCCCTTTTTTTATTATTAATTCGTTAGGGAACAGGCTTGTTTCACATGTAAGTCCCCTCTCCCTCTCCCTCCCCTCACCCCCATCCCTCCTCCCACACCTCCAACCTACCCCCCACCCCATCCACCCACCACTCCCCAGGCAGGGTAGGGCCCCCAACAGGGGCTCCACAAAGTCCACCAAATCTTCCTGTGCTGGGCCTAAGCCCCTCCCCATGTGTCCAGAGACAGAGGACATCCCTTCACCCCTTCACATGGGATGGGCTCTCAAAGTCCCCCCACACACAAGGGAAAAATGCCATTCCACCTTCGGAGGCTCCTAGGAGTGCAGGGGCCTCCCCATTGGCATCCATGATCAGGGGGCTGGATCAGACCCGCACTAGCCTCTCAGACAGCGTCTGGGGTCGATATCTTTCCCTTTTTAGGCCAACTGTTTCTGTGGGTTTCTCCAAACTGGTACAAACCCCTTTGATCTTCATTCCTCCCTCTCTTCAACTAGGTTCCAGATTTCAGCTCAGTGTATTTCTGTGGATGTCTGTCTTTGCTTCCATCAGCCACTGGATGAGGGCTCTAGGACAGCAGAGAGAATAGTCATCAATCTCATTCTAGGGGAAGGGCTTCTAGGCTATCCTCACCTCCACTGCCCGGACTGTCATATCATATCCTTCTTGTAGGTCTCTGGAGATCTCCATAGTTCCAGATCTCTTCTCGGACCTATAGTGGCTCCCTCTGATATGGTATCTCACATCCTGCTCTCTCTGCTCTATTCTTCCCTCTACTCAATATCTCTGCTCCTCCATTTCCTCTCCTCTCCTCTTCTTCTTGTGCTCTTATTGTGGCAGCACCCTCTCCCCTACCCTCATGCTCCCAATTATCTTGGGAGTTCATGCCACTTCCCATTCCTGGGGTCTATTTATCCCTTAGAGTCCTTCATGATTTCTAGTTTCTTTGGTGAAGAGGATTATAGGCTGGTAAAACTTTGTTCTATGTCTAAAATTCATATATGAGTGAGTACTTACCATGTTTGTCTTTTTGTGACTGGGTTACCTCACTCAGGATGGTTTCTTCTAGTTCCATCCATTTGCCTGCGAATTTCAAGATTCCATTGCTTTTTTCTGCTGAGTAGTACTCCATTGTATAAATGTACCACATTTTCTCTTTCCATTCTTCAGTTGAGGGGCATCTAGGTTGCTTCCAGGTTCTGGCTATTACAAACAATGCTGCTATGAACATTGTTGAACATATGTCCTTATTGTATGGACATGCAGTATTTGGGTATATACCCATGAGAGGAATGGCTGGATCTTGAGGTAGATTGATTTCCATTTTTCTGAGCAACCACCATACTGATTTCCAAAGTGAACTTACAAGTTCACAGTCCCACCAGCATCCCTTCAGTTGGCCTGAAAAAGGGAAAGATATCGACCCCAGACGCTGTCTGAGAGGCTAGTGCGGGTCTGATCCATCATGGAGGAGTGTTCCTTCTTCTCCACATCCTCTCCAGCATAGGTTGTCATTGGTATTTTTGATTTTAGCCATTATGACAGTTGTGAGGTGGTATCTCAGAGTTGTTTTGAGTTGCATTTCTCTGATGGCCAAGGATTTTGAGCACTTTCTTAAGTGTCTTTCAGCCATTTCAGATTCCTCTGTTGAAAAATCTCTGTTTAGTTCTGCACCCCACTTTTTAATTTCATTGTTTGGTGTTTTGGTGGCTAGCTTCTTGAGCTCCTTGTATATTTTGGAAATCAGTCCTCTGTCAGATGTGGGGTTGGTGAAGATCTTTTCCCATTCTGTGGGTGGTTGTTTTGTCTTACTGATTGTGTCCTTTGCCTTACAGAAGCTTCTCAGTTTCAGGAGGTCGCATTTATTGATTGCAGACTTCAATGTCTGTGCTCCTGGTGTGATGTTCAGGAATCAGTCTCCTGTGCCAATTTGTTCAAGGGTAATTCCCACTTTCTCTTCTAGATGATTCAGTGTGGCTGGATTTATGGAGAGATCTTTGATCCATTTGCACTTAAGTTTCATGCATGGTGACAGGTATGGATCAGTCTGCAATCGTCTGCATGTCCAAATCCAATTGTGCCAGCACCATTTGTTGAAGATGCTATCTTTTTTCCATTGTATAGATTTAGCACCTTTGTCAAAAATAAGGTGTTTGTAGGTGAGTGGGTTAATATCTGGGTCTTCAATTTGATTCCATTGGTCTATCTGTCTATTCCTGTGCAAATACCAAGCTGTTTTCAGAACTATGGCTCTGTAGTAGAGCTTGAAGTCAGGGATGGTGATACCTCCAGAAGATCTTTTATTGTAAAGAGTTGTTTTGGCTATCCTGGGTTTTTTATTTTTCCATATAAAGTTGAGTATTGTTCTTTCAATGTCTGTGAAAAACTGTGTTGGGATTTTGATGGGGATTGCGTTGAATCTGTAGATTGCTTTTGGTAGGATTGCCATTTTTACTATGTTAATTCTACCTATCCAAGAGCATGGGAGATCTTTCCATTTTCTGGTATCTTCTTTAATTTCTTTCTTTAAAGTCTCAAAGTTCTTATTGTACAGATTTTTCACTTTTTTGGTTAGTGTTACCCCCAGATATTTTATGTTGCTTGTGGATATTGTGAAAGGTGATGTTTCCATGATTTCTTTCTCATTGAGTTTATCATCTGTATGCAGTAAGGCTACAGATTTTTTAAAGTTAATTTTGTATCCTGCTACCTTGCTGAAAGTGTTTATCAGCTGTAGGAGTTTTCTGGTAGAGTTTTTTGGATCACTTATGTAGACTATCATGTCATCTGCAAATAGTGAAAGTTTGATTTTGTCCTTTCCAATTTGTATCTCTTTGATCCCCTGTTTTTGTCTTATTGCTCTAGCTAGAACTTCAAGTACAATATTGAAGAGGTATGGAGAGAGTGGACAGCCTTGTTCCTGATTTTAGAGTAAATGCTTCGAGTTTCTCTCCATTTAGTTTGATGTTGGCTATTGGTTTGGTGTATATTGTGTTTTTTATGTTTAGATATGTTCCTGTTATTCCTGTTCTCTCCAAGATCTTTATCTTGAAGGGATGTTGGATTTTGTGAAAGTCTTTTTCAGCATCTAGTGAGAGGATCATGTGGTTTTTCTTTTTCAGTTTGTTTTTATGGTTGATTACATTGATGGTTTTTCATATGCTGAACCATCCTTGCATCCCTGGGATGAAGCCTACTTGATCTTGGTGGATGATTTTTCTTATATATTCTTGAATTCGATTTGCCAATATTTTATTGAGTATTTTAGCATCGATGTTCATGAGGGATATCAGTCTGTAGTTTTCTTTCTTAGTCTTATCTTTGTGTGGCTTGGGTATCAAAGTGATTGTAGCCTCGTAGAAAGAGTCTGGCAATATCCCATCTGCTTCTATTGTGCGGAACAGTTTGAGGAGTACTGGTATCAGCTCTTGTTTGAATTTCTGGTAGAATTCTGCAGTGAATCTGGCCATCTGGCCCTGGGCGGTTTTTTGGTTGTGAGGCTTTTGATGAGTATTTCTATTTGATTAGGGGTTATGAGTCGATGTAAACTATTTATCTGATCTTGGGTTTAATATTGGTAAGTGATATTTATCCAGAAAACTGTCCATTTCCATTAGATTTTCGAATTTTGTGGAGTACAGGTTAAATCTCATTCCATCTCCCAGATTGTGTTTTATCTCAGATCACCTCACTCTTCTTGCTTAATGGTCATCATTTTACACATCAGTATTGATGTCCATGTGTAAGAGAAGTCATATCAAGATTCTTGAAATCATTACAACTTTCCACATTATTTCTTTTTATAGCCCATTAAACTTGGACAAATCCAAAATTTAGGAAAATTATTTGAGATTTTCTCTGCAGACTTCATATGTGGAATCTAATTCACTAAATATGACCCAGATATTCCACAGAAACAATCTCTCTATATCACAAGGAAACTGTCTTAAATGTGAATATTCCATAGCAAAGGAATTAAATAATACTTATATTATTATGAAAGTTCAAGGGTGATAACCTGATTTCTCAAAAAATTGCTACTACTTATAAGATAGAGGAAGCTGTCATTCAAATTTAAAATGCCTCTATTCTAATTCTACACTCAGGGATTTTTAAATTTTAATAATCATAGTTTTACTTTATTAAATCTGTATTTCTAATAATAAAAAGTTATAATTGTGTTATGTTTCATAATATAAATAAACTTTACTGTAGACTTTGAAGTTTTCTTTTTGATTTTTCAGTCTGTTAATACAATACTGTTAATACCCATCCTGAAGAAGTTGAAAACTACTAGGGAGCATATGATTTATTGATTGTAGAGACAAATTATGATTGAGATAAGTAAAAACAGACTCATATAATTCACATTTGATAATTATTTATCATATAACAAAAATCATTTAATATTATTCTAGTCCCCTAAATAGAAAAAATTTCAGGGTACAATTACCTGTTATTTACTTACTTTTATAACAAGAAAAAGAGTAAAATAATTATCTTCCATTGTTTTTAAATGACATATGCAAATAAAATATATATGCCCAGTCCCTCACTTGTGATTGATGACAGTTAATATGTGGATGAATCAAAGCTAAGCATATTCAGTAACCAATATATCTATAATGTTACACATTTATCTTTTCATTACTTAGCAACATGCTGTGTAAGCTTTTCTTGTTAAAAAGGGCAAGACAAGAAAGCAGCATGCTGATGCTGATTAAAAACAGAAAACAATAAATAACACAATAGTGTTCCTATTGCTAAGCTTGGAAGTTCAGTCAGTGAGGTGAAATAAATGAAATATAGCTTAATATATTTTCAAGCTACAATAAGTATTAAAACCTAATATTATCCTATTTCAGGAGAGAAGATGTCAACAAATGGTCCTTGAAAAAATTGCATAGACACTTAGAAAAAGGAAATTAAATACATAGAGCTCAACTTGCACGCACACGCACAAACACACACACACACACACACACACACACACACACACACACACACAAACACACACAAATCTACTGAAAATGGAACAAAATGCACCATTATCTGTTATGACACTTTGAAACAGCTAGAGGACAGTTTATTAAAAGCATTTCAAAATATAGATTTTGTCAGGAAGTTCCTACAAATATTTTTCACTAGCTCAATAATAACCACAAGGATAGTAAAATGAAATGCAAAATCTTATGTGAGGGAAACCTTCACTCAAGTGAAGAAACTCTATAAGATAGGAGGAAATATTTTGTATCAGTGCATCAGACAGGGAGATAATATTTAGAACTTATTTAAAAATACAGAAATTAGACACTCAAAATCAAAACTAATACAAAGGAAGACAGAAGAACAATTACAAAAGTTACATTAAATTACAAATACCAAAGGGCTAATGAATGATCTGAATGGACAATTCCTGTGAATATCTAGTGTTTTTGTGCCTATTTTAAGATATGACTAGTCTGAAATAAAATAAATCCTGTACATGAATTTTAAAGCCAAATATGAAGTTGTGAGTTAAATCTAAAAATAATTTGATGGAAGAAATAATTTTGTAAAGGACTGTGAAAGATCTGGGAAGCACTGAGATTTTTATTAATGATATATGACAAGTTAAATTACCAAAGTTAAACAGCTATTGCAGATATTTTTGGGGGGTTAAGGACTAAGACACAGCAGATGCTATGGACAGCACCTTTGAATGCACCCTTCAAGTTAGGTACATGCTGATAGGTACAGAGCAAAGCCCAGGTGGACTCTGCATAAGTGGTTGGGTAGTCCAACACATTGCAAACCTTGAACAATAAAAATCCCAAATATCATAAAGGAGCACCATCCATCCACCTGGTCTTTACAGTTGAAGAAGCATTATAGAAGAAACGTCCATTACATTTTTGATCCATTGAATAATGAGTAGAGAATAAAACTGTCACAGCTTTTAATATAATATAAAGAGAAACAAAAAATCTTTAATAACTGAATATAATAACCATAGATGGCAATATACACAATACCAGGTGTATTTGTTTCTTTAACAACTATTAAAAGTGTTAAAATTTAAAATTATTTTAATTCTCAGGAGAAAATTCCAAGAGTATATCTTCACTGGGTAAGACAGTTAAATGCTCACAGTAATTCAAACATTACTTACCACAGTTAAAAGTTTCACTTCAATATGAATTTGTTGTGAATGTTTCTCATTGATCTCTCATGGGTTCTGTCTGTCCAATGTCATTCCACCACTGCTTGGATCCACATGTGACCAGGGTCTATTGGAAGTCATTTGGAAGTCTGGCAAAGGAATCTGGAAAAACTGACCCTAACAGTAATGCTTTTATGTTTATTTTTAGTTTTAATTTTCATTAGTACACAAAGAAATGGGTTTTGTTATACACATTTTTATTGAATGATACTAGGTTTTATTTGTATTTTCAATAATATTGCTAAATGAATGCATTGAGTATGAAATGTGTAAATTACACAAGTGAAACCTAAAACCTTTCACTGTGTATTTACACAATAAAGATGTTGACCTACGTTTTCCAAAGTAAAGTAACATGAAACCTGATTGCCGATTTGACGATGGAGAGAAGGATGATCGATTCCCAAATCAATGATAACAGAAGAACATTTATAATTATAACATTCTGTGAAGTTTAATGTAGATGCAGATATCATGGAATAATCTTTTTTGTACCCTATGCAGATGTGTCTTTTTTCAAAGTGTTTCCTTTTTCTTCATTTTTTAACCTATCAGAAGTATTGTTTAAATATTTTTATTCATTCTTACATAACAACCACAGTTTCCCCTCCCTATTATCTTCCAGATAGCCACTACCTACCTCCCAACCAATCCTCCTCCATTCCTCTGAAAAAGTAAGGCCTCTCATGGATAGTCAACACAGTCTGGCATCATTAGTTGAGGCAGGACCAAGCCCCTCCCTCTTGCATCAAGGCTGAACAAGGCATGCCAAGACACCCTATTTTTATTTGATACAAAGCTAAACAGCTATTTGATAGGCAGGAGGAATATATGGGACAATCACACAGAGAGAACCCTGGGAAGAAGGAGAACAAGCCATGAGATGTAGAGCAAGTAGAATGGGGAGTACACAGATGAGGTAAAGGAGCTGTGTGGCAATACACAGGTTAAAAGAAACGTCTGGATTTAAGTTAAAAGAGCCAGCGAAAGACAAGCCTAAGCCATTGGCGAGGTATTCATAGTTAATAGTAAGTCTCTGTGTGGTTATTTGGGAGCTGGCAGCTGAGGCAGAAAAAGCCAACCACATGCAGTCTCTAAAAATCGTGTGACTCTAAAACTCTAATATATTAGTTATTCCCACACTGTTTCAGTCCAAATGCTACAACATTGCAGTACACTTTTGCAAACAACCAGAACACATAAAATTTAGCCCTTAGGATATTTAAATAATTATATAATAAATGGAAGGAAAATATAGATTTATAAATGTGTTATTATATAGTGCTTGTGATGAACTTCAGTGTGTGTTTGAGCCCAAAAGTGTTTATGAATGATATGTTAATAGCCCATTTTTCCCTTGAAAATGCAGGTTCATCCATGGCAAAAATAAATGAACCCCAATTTTGACTCATTAGCTCTTTAGCCAAGTTGGTATTTTAATTCTGTTCATCTTGCCATTATCTAATAGTGTGTTTTACTTGAGTCTTCTAAGTTTTTTAAGGGTATATTCATATTCTAAGTATCCTTTCCTCTCCTGTGAAGGAGCTGCTTCTAGCACATTGCCTCTGTCCCTCCTCAGTGTAGTAACTACTGAACAATTCTCCACTTAGACTTTCAAATTATGAAACTTGACCACGAGAATTAGATAAAACAAAAATGCAGTCCTTTATTGTGCATAGAAACCCACATGATTTCTCCAGTTAGCATATCACAGAATCATTTAAAATAGAGAATATTCACCTATGAAAAACTCAGTAATCATTTGCACAAAATATCTGATGTTAGCAGTACTATTTCTTCTAAATATAATGAAGACATGACAGGACTAGATAATCTAGGCCATTTCAGGTAGATTTCAGATAGCAACCCAGAATGGAATTGATTTATATCACTTTTGGGGAACTTTATGTAACAAGTTTTAAAATGCAATGCTTTTTCTTTGAATATAGAGTGCTAGTAGTATGAATTCTATTATTCATGAACATTTCTGAAAGGACAAATTTAGAAATAACACATTTCAACTCTTCAGTGTGGTCCTAAAATTAGCCCACTGCATTTTAGAAGCAGAGAAAAACCAAAAGATAAATACAGTTTTGGGATCAAATGAAATTGCTAACAATGCCTGTAATAAAAGAAAAAAATTGCACTCAGGGTTTGGGGGGCTGGGTGTAGAAACACAGAACTGAAAAAGCTAAATTTAGAGCAGAAAGAAATAGAATACTGACCCAGTAGAACTGAACTCTAAATATATCCTTTCATTCACAATACAGAAATATGCAGTTAAAGAAATTGCAGCTCAATTGTCCTCTCTCAGAGAATCTCCACGGGAGAAAATGAATCTTCTTGATTGCTTATAGCAATAATTTGAAGACAAAATGATTAGCAGAGATTATATGGAAGTTACTTGTGTCAGTGGAACCAGTAGAACATTACAAGGGTGGGAATATGGGATTAATAGTGTCAATATTACATGTGTTTCTCATTATTGTTGCTAGCAAGGATCCAGTGGGCATTTTCTATTAGTCACAGGGTTGGGATTTATATAGTTTATTTCAATCAGTTCAACATAAGGTGATATATATATATATATATATATATATATATATATATATATATTATTTGACTCAGATTTAGCAAGTGGTACTCAAAGAAGGCTGTTTATCAAACATAATTGCAGAAACTTCAATTCTGCATTCAGATGTCTGGAATGCTTAACCTTGGCTTAGAGTTGGATTCAGACAGATTTTTAATCATTGTAAATTTTTGATCCTTCTTGATCTTAAAGAATTTTAGTGATGGACAGGAATAGCTCTCATACTCTCATGAGCCTAGGGCCAGCTCTCCTGCCCGTCTTAAATGGCAAAGGGTGAAGGAAGGCATCTTTCTCTCACCCATCCCATCACATGGCTGATCAAGGGATTGGGTTCAGCTCTCCTGCTCTTACGTCTTCTGGAATGACTCACTCTCCTGCACCACACGCAAAAGGGTGAGCTCTACTGTGCTTCTTGGATGAGGTGCAATGTCATTTCTCCCACTCTCATGAACCCATGTCTAGCTCTCCCACCTGCCACAGGCTTCGAGGGTTGGAAGAAGGAGGAGGTCTTCTCTCCCTTTCCCACTCTACCATATGGAAGGGGGATAATGGGGCCAAATCTTCCAAACACTTTTACACCAGCTGCAGCACATTAGAAATAGGCCCTTCACCTTGCCTTGGAAGGACACCTTGGTGACTGAGGGAGGTGAGGAGCAGGAAACGTTGCCCTGTGGGCATGACAGCAGTAGAACAGCACCTGCCCATCCATCGTTTGACATGTGGTGGAATGGTTGGGGGGAATACAACCTCCCAACCTTTTGCTATCTGTGGCAAGCAGAAGAGCCAACCTATGGGGCAGGAAAAGGGAAGAGGTGGCCCTGCCCCTCATCAACTTCAGCAATTGGGAGAGCAGGCCATATACCTTACCTGAGCAAAACTGCCTCTCGAGGGCTGGGATTAAAGGCATGTGACACCAACGCCAAGCATTAATTGTTGCTGTATGTAAAGGAGTTGTATCTTCAGAAACAAACCTTCAGGATATCCATGACATAGGACAACAACATATCCCGAAGGAATCCCAGCGAGTGTCCAGTATTGACAGAGTAGCAAAAACCTACTAGCAGAAGCCTGTGGCCTCCAGCCCGATCAAAGATCCATTACTCTGGAAACTTATCAGTAAAGTTGTATGGACTAAGGGATATACTAAGTGACTCACTGGGCTATACTACAGCTTCCACACTGAGACCTTTTGGTTTTATTTGTTTTTGTCTATAATTTGGTATTTGTTTTGTTTTGCTGGGGGGTGGTTTCAAAGGCAGAGGCACAGATAAGAGGGATTGGGATACATGATGTGAAATCCACAAAGAACCAATAAATTTAGAGAATTTCAGTGATAATATTTTACTCACAGAAGAGAATAGGATAAGAAAAAAATAACAAACAACAACAACAACAACAACAAAACTTTCCAAAATGAAGTGCTGATTCAGAACCAACTCAGGCTCCTGTGAACTTCACCTAAAAGTAATTTTGAGTTGTCAGTCTGAGTATGAGACACATACCATCACATAGTGAAACATAATCCATTTTATATTTGTGAGAAAATAATTTTTTAATTCTGTGATTTCTCAAGTTTCTAACACTGCTTAGGAATTGAAATGGCAAAAAATGGTGTTACCTTGTACCCTATGGTACAAGAGCTCTTTTAATTATATATTCAAATGGAAAGTCTTACATCTTCAACTTATTGCAGATATAATAAATCATATTTCATGCTGTATCCCTGGAGGCATTATGAGACTTACTGCTTCCACAAAGTTCCCAAAATTGTGAGATTATGCTTGTCATATTGATAAGCTCATTATATGCAGAAAAGGCCTTTGAAAAAATTTAACACTTGCTCATGGTCAAATTTATGGAGAAATTGGGGATACAAGGGACATGCCTCAGCATGAGAGTCAGTTTACAGCACATCCATAGCCAACATTACCTTAAATGGAGAGAAACTCAAAGCAAATTTGGTAATATTGGGAAAAGACAAGGTTAGGCACTCTTTTCATACCTATTCAAAATACTAGTTAAATTCTTTGTTGAATGAGACAAATAAAGATTAACAGACACAAATTGGAATGGAAGAATTCAAAGTATCTACATTTGCAAATGATTTGATTGTATACAAATGTAACCCTAAAATTCCACTGGAAAACTCCTACAGCTGATAAACTTGTTCAGTAAAGCAGCTGGAAGCAAAACTGGCTAAAAAAAAAAAAATCAGTAGCCCTTCTATATACAAGTGACAAAATGATTGAGAGAGAAGTCAGGTAAACATTACCTTCCACAAAAGCCTCAAATAGTATACAATATCTTGGGGCATCTCTAAGAATGCAATCAAAAGACATGTATTATAAAATCTTCATATAACTGAATTAAGAAATTGAAGCGTTTATCAGAAGATGGGTAGATATCATATTTCCATGGACAGATAGGTTTAACACAGAGAAAGTGCCCATCTTACCAATAGAAATATACAGATCCAACACAATTCTTCATAGACCTTAAAAGGATAATTTTCTGCTTCATGTGGAAACACAAACACCCAGGATAGCTAAAACAATCCCATCCATCCCGTGTAATAAAAGAACTGGGAACATTATCACTTTCTCTGGTTTCAAGATGTACTGCAGGAATACATTATTAAAAACAGCATCAAATTCTTCCTATCAAGGTTCATGGAAACTCCTGTAGAAGAAGATGCAGAAACAGTGTAAGAGCCAGAGTGGATTGAGGACACCAAGCGATAAGGACCTCTAAGTCAACATGAGAAAACCAAGTATTTAGTAACGGTGATTGAATGCAGCTCACACAAGGCCTACAGGGCTTTATACCAGGCCTTATGAATATATAATATAAATAATATGGCTTCTAATTTAGTGATTTTACAGGATTCCTAAGTGTAGGAACAAGTGTGTCTCTCATTTTTCTGACTTCTCCTGGGCTCTTTTGTTTATTTAGTCATGCTCAACCTCCAAGTGATATATTTTGTTTTAATCTATTATGTGCTATTTATTATTTCTTAGAAGCCTGTTGTTATGAGGAAACAGAAGGTGAGGTGATCAGGATGGCAGTGGAGTTAGGAAGAAATGAGGAGGATATGATGGAAAGAACCTTGTCCTTGATAACTGTAGGGGAATCTGTAGCCACGGCTACTTAGGGGCTGGCGATAGCTGTGCCTGACCAAGCTTTCGAGGGTGTGGTCAGGGTGAGTAGAGTGATACTTGCATGGGACTGCGGGCTCTCTTTCGGTTTCACTTTTGGGCTTTCGTACAGACCTCTGCCACACCGGCTGGCTAGGTTGCTCTGTAACGTACCCTTATATTTCTACCTGACTCCGTATTGGTAATTTCCCACTATAGATAACTGTGTCTATTTTGTGGAGTACTTTGAGGAGTTGAGGCTTTTACCATTCTGTGAAAGTCTGGTAGAATTCTGGGCTAAAACCGTCTGGCCCTGGGCTTTAGTTGTTGTTGATACAAGGATTTGAATTAAAAAACAAATATATAAATAAAAAAAAACTAAAGTAAAAATGTGAGTGGAGCACACCATACATACACACAAAGGAGACAGGATGTTGCTACATTTCATTTTATACTCCCTATATTACAGTGGGACCATTATTCTTTTTATCCTCTTCAGACTATTTGACATGATTTTAAATAATTTAATATCTCATGCTTACCCATATAGCTAGTTAATGAAATGTTAAAAACTTCAATAACACCCACTAAATACCCGAAACTAGAAATACATAAGATGAGGTACTATTTAGAGAGTAGTTTTTGATGATTTGCGAAATATATTATTTTAAAAAATAAGAGTTGAATAAAAATAGTTTTAATAAGTTGTAGATGCAAAGGTGAATTGTGAGTGGAATCCTCAAATTTAGCAAGTTATACTTATGAAAGCATAATGGCAGATGACTTAAAATTAGATCTCTAAAATGAAGTGTGAAAAGGAAAAACATATTGGAAACAGAATTTGTTATTAGATAGAGAAAGGGCAGATAGGTAGGTAGACAGATGGATAGAATGATAGGTAGTCAGACAGATAAGTTAGAATGGTAAAACTGGTATTTGAAGTATAGAGAGCCATTTTTCCAGATGCTGCAAACAGGAAAAATCCTGGGAGATTTAGTGCAAATGTATATGTTGAACAATTTTATCCATAGGTAAGAACTCTGTGTCTGATTTTGAGAGATACCTGGCAGAAGAAGGCCACCTTTCATTTAAGATGCCTGAAAAGGGGTGAACAGCCAGAGACCTGGTTGACAAGTTGACTACCTTGGACCACTTTCTTCATGGAAAGGCAATTCTTTGTCCTTATGGGGCTGAAGCATTACATGAAACATAAAGCACTTAACTTCCATGCATGTAATGTTTCAGCCAAAAACCATACCATCCATGTACTTATAGAATGCCTTATCCATGGTCATGGTATTCCACACAGTATTGCTTCTGACCAAGGAAATCACTTTACAAACAGAGAAGTGACAGTGAGCACAGAATAATAGAATCCATGGTCTTACCATAATCCCCATAATCCTGAAACAGCTGGTAAGATAGAAAGATGGAATGGCTTTTTGGAGACACAGTTACAACAACAATTAGAGGGTAGCAGCTAAGAGGGCTGGAGCAAGGTTCTCCAGAAGGTTGTATATGCTTTCAATCAGCATGCAATAAATGCTATGGATTCTGCCATAGACAGAATCCATGGTTTCAGGAATCAAGGGGTAGAAAGGGGGAAGGAGATGCCTGGAAAGCAGAGATATACTATGAAATAATTTTGGTTTTCTTCTTTTCCCCTTTAGGACACGATGGCCTAGCGCTTACAAATATCTGGCCTCTGTCTCACTTGTCCTAGTAAAAAGGGGTTGTAGCACCATTTTTTTTTATTAAAACTCTTTAATTAAAATCATCCATTTTATAGATGGAAATTCCATTATAGCAGATAAAATTCCAGAGTAAAAATACCCTCATAACACTATCAGTAATCATTGGATTCACTACTCAAGATTGAGTTCTGAGTAAGTTTAAACACACTTACAGCAGAGTTACCCTGAAATTTTTCATTGAATCTATGGGCCTGCAGTGAATAAAACAAAAAAGAAAACAAACAAACAAATATAAAAACAAAGAAAACTGAAGACTTTAGTCATGGAGCTATGATACTTTCTTTGTATAAGATGTTTAATAAAATCTGGCTGCATGGCGGATCTCTGTGAGTTTGAGACCAGCCTGGTCTACAAGAGCTAGTTCCAGGACAGCCTCCAAAGCCACAGAGAAACCCTGTCTCAAAAAACAAAAACAAACAAACAAAAAATTCTGGCAACATAGGAACAAGAACATGGGTTGAAATCTTCTCTGAACTACCATGTAGTCCTCCACCATGTCAATGTTTAGAAAACAAAGAATTTCCAGGAAGAAAATCTGAAAATGAAGCAAAGAAGCATTGAGAGTCACAAGAGGAAGTTCTAATCGACCATGATGATTGCTAATCACTGGCTTCTTTTCCTCCCTGGATCTCTAACAGCTAAGCTATTAGATGTCAGACTTGGACCTTCTGAGTGACACAAAATCCCCCAAGGTCTTAGCATTTTCACGGAAGTGAAATGATTATCCTTGACAAGTGAGACCAATTTCATTCTCATAGAATTTTCAAGCTTTGAACCAGAATGAGGCAAAACCTAGATAGTTAATCCTAGATCTCTGAAGAGCAGAAATGAATTTAACTTAGTCACTGTTGGCTAAGAGATCAACAGACTGTCTACTTAAAACTATGCAGAAAATCACTTATAAAAGGGAGAGAATTGATTCAAGCTAAGCCCAGGCAATTGTGTGTCTTTATAAGCTACACAAATTAAGGAAGTCTGTTTGATTCTTTTTGTTTGTTTGTTTTTTAAGCACATAACGCATATTGAGAGCATGCATTGTTTCTGATGCACCTTATATTGAAGAGAATTTTTTACATGGTTGGTAAAAATTTAATCTTCATTCCTCATGCCGATTTCCTCAGACCATTAAACCTGAAACACATTTCAAATGAGATCATTTTTTAGGAGCCATCTTCTACATTCCATGTAGTTGACAATATCAGAGACAAACAGATATAGTGAATAAACACATGGGTTCTATAGAATGATTAAAGAACCTCGTCTTTATTAGGATTCATACTGTTATTACAAAAATGCTGTTAGGTAGAGACAGTTAATATATTTCATGTCATGGTTTATATATGAAGTGTCCCATAAAGACTCATGTGTTGGGTAGCCTTCACACAGCTGCTGATACTGATAAGGGGTGACTGGATTAATTGACTAATCAAAAATTAAGCCACGGATTAATCTTTAATTAATAAGTAATCATTGTGTTTGTACCAGGATGTGTTATATTCTCATAGGTTTGGAGGAATTGGTCATTGGAGGTAAGTTTTTGAAAGCTATATTTACCCCTTCGTCTCTTCCTCCACTTAATTTCACATCCCATCTGTCACTCCCCACAATCCCTCTCTCCCAACCTCTCTTTTACTTTTCTTCCTTCTCCTCTACTAGGTTAAATTTAAACATTCAAATCCATGAACCATAAGTTTTTCTTTTCTTGTTTTTCAAAGAAAAATGGAAGTTGGGTATTACATAATCCCCCTAAACATCCAATAATAGGAAATAAGACAAAAGATCTTTTTTCCCAAAATTTTCCAAACCCTGTGTTCAAGACGATCCTTTCATCTGGCATTGGTTCACCAAAGTGCTCTAATGGAGGGATAGGTGCCTTTCTGTGGAATGGGGAGCCAAGGACCATGATCAGCTTTATGTTATTTTGCAGTCACATTAATTTGGACATGCTGGAATAGCTTCACTACATACAGCATCTATAGATGAAGTAAAAACCTAGATTTCACTGCATGTCTGGATTTGTCAGTGCATAGGCTGCACTTTTTCAGTCTAACGTGATTGCTAGAAATTAAAGTTATATCTTTGATTATGATTCTCACCATAAATTATTTCAAAATGTATAATATCAGTGACTGACCTGCAATGATTACAATGAAACAATGTAATAAAAATTCCTCATGATTTTCAGAAGTGACTATAAGCAGCAAAACAACGATAGGAGTTCACACCAAAGTAACTGGGATAGTATATTACACGGTGTCCTTAAAGAATCCATTATCTTCTTCTAACATATAGAAGAGATAGAGCCTTTGCCTTCATATTTGAACTATGGAGTTCAATACATATATTATAAATAATATATATACCTATACTAGAATTGAAGATATATTTATATACATTTGGAACAACTCAGAAATCTGGGAGCCATGTGTGTGAATGATTCCTCAGGAGACTTCTATAAACAGTAATTAGTAAAATAAACTCCATAATTTGTGAGTTATGACAACAAGGATGGGTGATCTTTTGTAAATAGAACTCTCTAATTGTTTGGAAAATATTCTTCCTTGAAATTACAGCACATTGAAAAGATAGTGATTTGGTTATAATGCCAAACAAGTGACTGAGGCTTTCTTGGTAATATTTCCAAAAGATTATGATGTTACACTCTCTTATCTCCAAATACAAAAATTAAAACAATGAAGCACTTGTCAATAGTCATACCCAGACATGAATTTATTAGAAACCTGATGGAAGAAAACTTCATAGCTTGTAGACAACTGCACTCAATGCATCTTCTCATGATAGAGAAATAAAGATCTCTCTCTCTCTCTCTCTCTCTCTCTCTCTCTCTCTCTCTCTCTCCTTATAGAAACACTAATCCCACACTCCCATAGGGGGTGGGGCTTCCATATCCTTAAGTTATCCCTTATCTAAAACTATAAACTACTATATATCCCCATTTCTAACAAAGTATAGCATGCTATAAATGATTCAACACAAGAATCTTCTGATAACACAAATTTAGTGGAATGTACTATAGTGTCCTTACTATATCCTAACCTCCCTTTTACAACTATTCCAGAGGTAGACATCATTCTTCAAGTACAAAATACATTTTCTTGTGTTATAATAAAAATATATGAATTACCATAGAATGGTGCCTAGTTCAATTTTTGTCAGAGAGTCTTCATCCAGCAACTGGTGGGAACCTATGCAGAGACCCACAACCAAATATTAGGCAGACCTCAGGGAATCCTGCTGAAGAGAGGAGGAAGGATCGTAGGAGCCAAAGGGGTCTAGGACATCACAAGAATGTGAACCAAAGCATTAACTAATCTGGGCTCATAGAGACTCTCAGAGACTTAACCAACAAACAAGGAGCCTGCCTGGGACTAGGTACTCTGTACATACCTTATAGTTGTGTAGCTTAGTCTTCTTGTGGAACTCCTAACTGTGAGGGCAAGCTCTTTTGTTGGTTTTGTGACTCTTGTCATCATACTGTGTAACCTTGTCTAGTCCTCAATGTGATATGCTGTGTTTGGTTGATAGC
Organism: Cricetulus griseus; assembly: GCF_003668045.3. Taxonomy (NCBI): domain Eukaryota; kingdom Metazoa; phylum Chordata; class Mammalia; order Rodentia; family Cricetidae; genus Cricetulus; species Cricetulus griseus. Next base: position 259,742,411 of record NW_023276807.1, read on the forward strand.
CATGGAAAGCCTTCCCTTCTATGAATAGAATCAGAGGAGCAATAGATGTGAGGGGGCAGAGCAGAGATGATGAGCGGGACAGGCAGGAAGGCATCCATGTTGCAAAAGTAAGAGCATTAATCAATTCAATAAAACAAAAAACACATTTGAGCTGCAAAAAGGAATACAGAAGAAAAACAGCATGTAGCTTTGGCTTAAAAGTATTATAAATTCAATTAGAAATATTATAAACACTAATTTATTAATGACAAAATATTTCTAAAACAGCATTTGAATTGTTTGTAGGGCAAAAGAAGTTATCCCAACATTGAAATGGAAGTCTAAAATCAGTGTAAAACGTGATTGAGTCTATTTAAATATTCCTTATATTTTCTTTTGGTTTTTAAAGTCTCTCTGTATTTATTTTGACTTTTACAAGTATATAATTATTAGTGTATAATTGTTAATTGGTATTATGAGTTAATTTCACACAGAACTGTATTTTCATGAAAATTAAGCATAAGACTGAATAATGAGAAAGTGTTTATTAAATGTACTTGTGCAAAATGTACTCAGAGCTCCAGAACACATTTAGTCTGTGGAATAATTGTCAAAGTTACCTATGTGCATACTCCAGCATGTGATGATAATTACCAACCATTGGTAATGTAGGGCTTTTAAATCTTTCTTCTCTCAAAATTTGCAGTTGATTATATTAATTAGTATTCAGCAGAAAAGTTTATAGTAATTTTCTTAAAGTTGATTGTGTATGTATTCAAATTATTTATAAGTACACATTATCAAAAATCAGCATCTATTTTTCTTTAAACTTAAAGTTATTTTGATAATATTTGTAATTATTGGTTATAAAGATGATGTTTTCTTTTTAATATTCATATTAATCATGAAATAAGTGATGTACCCATTTCATCCTTGTCAAAGTAAAGAGTAAAAATAAGTGAATCAATTTTTATGTGGTGAAATAGGTGGTAAACTTTGGGGTATTTTAGACTAGAGCTTAATATTTCCTCTCTGGTAATCCTATGATTCTGCCTGTATGTTGACTTAGATATTGCTGTGGAAAAATGGGAGAATTTTCATGTTATGCACTTAAATATTATTTTCTTTAATCTGTATGATATGTTTATCTTGGAATCAAATATTCAATAAACTAAAATATTATACAACCAATGTTGATATTTCATTTAAGGGAATTCTTATTTGGAAACATTCAATTACCTGTCTCCAGCATTAATTGGGCAAAGATCCATGATTGTTAGTAATCAGTTCTGAAATTTATTTGGGAGTATACATCATTTAATTTTGAATATATATATATATATATATATATATATTATCATATACGCTCCTTATCATTCTTCTTATCCCTTCCCACCCCATTTATTCCCTTCCCAAAATCTTCCTTTGTTCAGGCCTCCCATAATTTTCTCTCTTAAAATCAATGTTAAATAGTTGCATCACCTCTTTTCCCCTTCCCTATCCTCACTAACTTTCAAATTGATGTCTCTAAATAGATAGATAGATAGATTGAAGATAGATAGATAGAAAGATAGATAGATAGATAGATAGATAGATAGATAGATAGATAGATAGATATCCCATCTTCTACAATGTTCCCTGAACTTTAGGTGCAGGATTTGTATTGCACTTGTATCAGCTGGGGCTGTATCCCCATAATCCATTGATTTCAAATTTATGACCAGTTGTTTTCTGTAATGATCTTTATTTTCTCTAAAGAGATCATTGTTTGATGATGGGTGATAACTACACTTTTCTGTGTATTTAAGAATAAACCTTAGAGTACATGAAATTGCCAGTAGTAGCTTCTTTTCTAAAATCTGTGAAATTATGAGTAGTTGTTTAGGTTTCCAGTAGTGGGAATTATTTTTCTTTTAGTGAATGAGCCCAATTGTGTCCAACTAGACAGCTGTTGGCCTACTACCAAGATTTGTCATTAATACACATTTAGGGGTATCTTTTCATACAGATCTCTGTTATAGTTCATAGGTGCTAGAACGAGATAGGACTATTGATGGCTTCTTTCACTTAGAAGCTTATAAAGTAAAAGCTAGTATTGCAAAATGTAGATCATGGAAAGGTGGTTTCATCTTTGATCGAGCTCTAGCCTTCTAAGTATGCATCCATAGTGTATGTTGTCATCAGTAATAGTGCTTACTTTTAATCCCTGAAAGACAACCTAGGCTAACAGTAACAGCTGGTATTGTTAAGAAATGACTGTAGGTAATTCAGCATAATTACAGGTCATGATAACCAGATGGAAGCCATGAGCTACAGGAGATCAAAACAGGAATCAGTGGTAAAGTAGATTTTGCAGGGTTTTCCAGTAGGTTTTTTTGTTGCTGTGATAAAATATTGACAAAAAGAAACCTGGGTGAGCAGTTATTTGTTAACAGTTATGTGTTCCTCTTCCAAGTTACATGTTCTTCTAAAACATTACATTCATCAAGGATACCAAGGAATTCAACACAGAGACCCAGAGGCTGGACCTGAAGAAAAGACCACATAAGAATGGTACTTACTGGCTTCTTTCCCATTGCTTACTTAGTCACCTTATTTATGTGAGGCTGTCATAGGGAAATCGTGGTCCATACTGGTCTGGGTCCTGTTAAATCAACTAGAAACTAGAAAAATGTCTCATGGTCATAATCCAACATAATGCAAGTCCTCAATAAAATTTGTGTTTCAAAGTGTATCATGTAGACACATAAAGCTGACCAGAAGAGAGGAAAAGATAAATATCAAAGAAAGCAGAGATTAAAAGTATGAATCTTCGGTTATCTGAGACTAGAGATGATGAATCACAAATCCATATGAAATACCCTCATTATCTTTCATACTCAACATGGATTTCAAATCCCAGGTAACAAGATCATACTACAGTGGAAACCTCATAAGTAGATTGTCTTATTGACATGAAAAAGAAGAGAAAAAATATGCAGTGATGGTCCCATATCTGCACTTGAATGCTCTCCTGACAATGTTATGGGTCATAGGATTTGTGATGGTTGGAATTGCCATTTGTATCTTCAAATTAGAGAAAGAGCATCCACTACCCTAGTCACTAAAAGAACTAAAATTCCCTGAGTCTCGAGTCTTGGGGCCCTTTAGCCTATGGACCAGGCCTGTACTTCTACCCTTTGCATCTATGAACAGAGATTTTCAGAGCTTACCATTGTTCTATTCATTTTAGAAGCTAATTTTTTAACTGCCCCTGATAAATTGATTTACAACTTCTAATTTCTATGAAGACAATTTTCCTTAATTCTTGCTCAGGTCTTTTAAAGCCACAGGCTACTGCTCAGATCATTTTGGTACCCAGTCTGTTTCTTTGTCTTTTTTTATTCTAGTGTGTCATTATCACTCTCACTGTTCAACAAATTCCCCTCAAGGGTCTCAATATTTCCAAATGACGTTTTCATCTCGGGTTGTTTAAATTTTCCTCTAGAAGACTACATTTAAAAACATAAGCCTAGTGTTTTCCATATGTGCTGATGAAAATGAGCAGTAGAGCAAGGTGAGTTTATTAAAAACAGCAAGATCTGCAGCATGGACGAAACAGGCCGACAGTAGGGGGCACAAAATTGAAATTACAGCTTAACCAAGCAGAGTTGTCAAAATCCAGTGATTTCTGCCTTGCAACTCCATGTGTGAAAGTAAGGAGGCCAAGGTGAAAAATATTATTTCTGGGGTCTGGAGACTGAAAGAGGCAAAGTAGTTCCTAGCGAGAGGAAATTAGCTCAGTTCAACAGGGTCTGCATGTGGTTGCTGCAGATGGCAAGAGAATGAAAGGAAGGATCCCATAGAATATTGAGAAGATCCATTATCCCCGAATTCACAGAGCTCTGCGTTGAGGCAGCTTGAATACAGTTAGTCAAACCCAAGGCAGAGGGCAGCTACTTCTGAAACTTCTAGTTTCAGTACAAATATATGTCCATGACTTTAGAACTCTGACTTTTTTGAGGTTATCAATTCTAGGTCTTCATTGACATTCCAAATTAGAAGAAATAAGGGAACCCAATGCTGACAGAGAAGAACAGGATTAGATGTGGTAGAAATTTGTCTTTAAGTGACTCGGTATACTTCATGGACAATTTTAAGTGTGATGCAATTGTGTAACATCTGAACTAAAAAAAATTCATATTTATAAATACTGTCTGAGATGCAAAACCTGGGAATGGTGTCACTTACTTCTAAGAAAAATGCTCCCACATCAGTTAAGGCAATCAAGACAATGTCTCATGTACTTGTTGACAAGCCAAAGTGATAAAGACAATCCTTCCCTTTGACTATCCTCCCAAATAACCCTAGGTTCTGTCAAAACTGTAATTAAAACAGCCATCACAACAAATCACAAAAGGAAATGTAAATGAATAAGATTACTCATTTTAAATGTTATCCAGTATTTTACTCAATGAAAGAACCAGTTATCTAGCTTTGGGCTTTTGTTTTATGCATCCCAGTGTTTCTAGAAGTCTTGTGCTGAATTATTTTGTATATACTATTCATCTATAGGTCATTTTTTATTCTCGACATTAGATTTTTAACAATGTCTGTTGAGATGTTCAGCTATCAAAAATTGACCACATCCACCACTCTCGTGTAGTGATTAGAGGCTGAAAATTTATATAGTATCCCACAATGTAGAAACATCTTCCCACAATAGCAATTAAAGAGAGACCTTTCTAATCCAAATGAGCCTGTTGACTTTTAAAAATAAGCTTTAAAGCAACATTTTTGTTTTCCCCCAAAATAAATGTTACTGAGAAATATATGTTTCTATCTCTCCTGATATATAGAAGCATGTATGTCTCCATAGGAAGGTGTTCAATAAACACCGGAATATATTGCAAGAAAACTATGGAAAAGAGGCTGTTATTAGTTGTTTGTATTTTTCTCAAAATTTGGGATTCCTGGTATTATGAAGGTATATTTATGAGTATCATAGAATCATGTCACTGTTTTGTGTATAATATGAATATCACAAACACTTTTGCACATAGAAAAATATCTTCCTTGTATTCTTATTGCTAATATAGCAAAGATTTGGTGTTTACTCTCTAGCCTTGGCCAATTACTGTGTTTGCAACTATGATCATTTTTTAAGAGAGTAGGCATTTTCTTTCGCTGCCTATGAGTTCTGATTCAGAAGCAAAATTAATCACTAGAGACAATGTAACCTTGACTTTCTTTTAGGATATACGTTAGGTGGGTTATTACAAATTGGTAAGAGAATACCTATAGTTCACATTGAATCACAGTTTACTCATATAAGAAACTTGAATTGCAGGGACAGAATGTCTATCCCTGAACTCTCCATTGTCCCCTTGAGAGAAGATGATTCTGCTCCAGAGCTGGTGATCCTCTCTGGCTTCTAAGACTATACTCATCTATGACAGAGCAGTAGGATATAAGATAGAATAAATAACTTCCATTACTCATATGTTAGTGCAGTCTCTAATGATGAATTAAATCTTTTTATTCAAGAAAACACCAGGGCAAAACACAGGCAAAACCGAGCGAGGTTACAGAAACCCAGCAAGCGTGGCCAGAAAAAAAGGGCTCAGGTTTCCACGAGCCATCTTTAAGAAGCTTCCCTTACCTCACCTTGGCTCTCCTATACCACGCCCTTATGGGCGAGTCCTGGGTCCACCTGGTACCTGTCCAGGGCGGGGCTAGGGTGTCTCCCTACACTCTAAAGCATGTGAAGCTAATACAAGCAGTTATAAATATTCTAGAATATGTATAAACTTGGCTACCATTAAATGTTGTTCTTTCCTGAAATTATTTAACATAGAATGCTATAGATACCTTTTAAATGGAAATATGAATCAACTACAGTAATTCTTAAAGTTTACACATACACATATACAAAAGGAATTAAAATGGCATTTTATGATGAACCAGCCTGGCTCTATCTTAGGCTTAAAAGACACCTTACAGTAAAGACCAACTAGGCTCAGTACTATTAATGATTGCACCGCTATTTCTGAAGAATCAGGCTATGTACTCCTGTAGCCTTAAGGACAAATTATTCTGTACTGCCTGACCCATGGAAGAGAACCATATCTTGATTTCAAGTAGTTGTGATAACCATCTTGAAAGCTACTTTTGTATCAAAAGTTTGACATGAATACCTTGTTATAACCACCTTGCACTCATATCTTTGTTTCATTAGGTCATTATGACTAATTTATTATGCTTACATTCTGCTCCTGTAACCCCACTAATTTGGCGTGCCTCCCTATCCATTTGGAAACCCCTACCCATGAGCTATAAAAACTTTGTGTTCCTCAGATCCCAAGCTTGTTTCTTGAATCCTGCCTTTAGGGAAGGATAGCACATGTATACAAATAAAAAAAGTTTGCTTTAATCAAGTACTTGATTCCATTAGTTGCTGTTTTAGTTAAGTTTGTCATGGTGATTTGGATCAGTGGACTTTCCCAACACATCTTTGGCTTTAACAGTGACTCTTTAAAGGAATGTCAATATCTTCCCTAATAGACAACACATGCAAACACATAGAATGTACATGACAGGAATAAGTTACCTCTTTTGGAGTCATTGGACAGTGAAACCATATAAACCTCTAAATAATGCAGGCTCTTCTCATTCTTATCAATTACCTCCTAGAACTTAACAGTTCAGTCCTTATTGCTGAAGACACCACATATTTGAGTCATAGAATCTAGTGAAATCAAGCTGATTATCTTTCACAGTGCCTACTGACTGGGGACAAACTTAGTTCTCAGTCTTACCCAACTCTGAAATCTGAGCATACCGACAGTGACTGGGTAGGCAAGGTTTACCCACTGATTCAACAGTACATGAACATTTTTGGGAAGTTATCATTCCATCTAAGTTTGAGACCTCAAGATTAAACCCATAATTCATACCATTATTGGACCAAAAGTTGTAGTAGACAGATTATAGACCCTAGGGAGAATATAATATTGTAATTGTGCTAAGTGAGCATAGAATTAATCCAACTCCTAATATTTGTTGTAATACTCACAGATAAGTGAATCTCTCCGATTAACTTAGCTGCTATTTGATGCAGGTGACTAGCACAGTGACTAGCACAGATACCCACAATCAGGCAAGGTGGAGAGACTAGGAAACTTCAGACTTTATAGCCTCAACTCAGATATTTATATCACATACTGTTCTCCTGAGGCTCAGGTATCATTTAAAAACATCTTGGGGAGACTGTGAGAGCCATAATCAATGGGTAACAATGTTTTCCGGACATAGAAAAGAAGTTGTCAATAGGAACACACTACAGTTGCAGCCTCACACATGTGACCATGTAATCTCATGTCAATCAAAAATTCCAACATAAAAAGGAGAGGTGATGGACTTTGGGAGCCCATTCCACATAGAAGGATACTCTCTCAGCCTAGACACACTGGGGAAGGTCTAGGCCCTGCTCCAAATGGTATGACAGACATTGAAGATCCCCCATGGAAGGCCTCACCCTCCTTGGCAAGCAGAAAGGGAATTGAATGGGGGGTAGTGGGGGACAGGGGAGGAGGGGAGGGAGAGAGAACTGGGATTGACATGTAAAATAAGCTTGTTTCTAATTTAAATTTTAAAAAAGGAGAAGTGAGAATACAATTTAATTGCTAGTTTAATAGCTCCTGGCAATTAATAGCTTCTTGGAAAGGAAGGGTCAGTTTTCTCTAAGAGTGTAGTCCCTGATAGACTGAACATGTTCCAGTGATAGTCCTGTTTTAATCATGAAACAAATTTGTATACATGACATACATAGAAATTACATGGATATATATATATATATATATATATATATATAATATATATATATATGGAAAACCAAGAAATGAGATATTGTTTTTTTGAGGAGTTAATGAAATGGCAAACAATAGATGTGAGAAGCTAATGATACTACAAAACCTAAGAAAAATGATCTCCTTCCATACCCCCATGAAATACCAATTTGGCTGAATTAATTGACTGCATCTAAGAAAAGCTCATTTCAGACTTGTGTTCTAAGGAGCTGTGAGGAAAACAGATGTGTGTACTTTTAAAGCACTGTATGATATTCTACAGTCACAGTAGAAAAATGAGTAAAGTGTCAAATAAAACAGCATTTCTAATGCTTATTTTTGATTGGCTCTTTATGTGTTTGTAGCTGTAAATAAAACACAACTCATGATGGCTTGGCCATAAACCCATTGGTAAGTGAATCCATAAGACTTGGAGAAAACTAGAATCCTAAAATCACCTATGACCAAGGGATTTTTCTCTCTCCTTCTATATCATGGAGTCTTCTTTAGAGTAAGGTAAAGCAAGAGTGGGAAATTCTCACACATAAAAAAATACTTCCAATGAGCTTCATTATGAAACAGAATTTTCAGCAGCAATTGGGAAAAAATATAAATTACACATGCAACACACTTAGAATATTTCTTTGTCCAACAGTGGTCAGATGATATGCCATGGCTCAAATCCTACAACTGGGTAGCTAGGATGGAGGTGAGAGGTCATCTACTAGGAAAAATGCCAATATTTTACAATAACAAAGGTAATCAGTGCTAGCAGATCAAAGAAAAACCCACAGCACAATGCTACATGAATTCTCAATGTACAGAATGGAAAACAGATCAATGAAGCCATCCAGTTTGCAGCACTGATGGGAAGAAACAGTGATTACAGAAATTGCTTGAAATAAGAAAAGTAATGTACATGTACTGTGTCAGACACCAAAATTGTCTTTAGAAATTGATTTAAGTGTTGTAGGAAATCAGGGTAATTGGGAAGTCAAGTTTTAACACTTTGTGATTCAGGCCATAATGGATTCTGTGTTTTGAAGTACAGTATATAATGAGAAGTGAGTTTTTTAAAAAACCATTAGGTTAACATTAGCTTTAGGTAATGATTATAGGAATGACTGCAAAGAAATAAGTGTAATTTAGACAGTCTAATGGGCCTTGTTCTCTTCCTTAACAAAAATGAGTTTCATTAGATTTACATTCTATTTCCTTCTCTTTTATCTTTATTTTTTATTATGTGAACTAGTCTTAGAATTTGTGCCCTTTAAAAGGAGTAGAATTCTACATTTAAAATACTTTTTTTTTTCTAGACATTACTTTGAAGGCTCTCTCTCTGGCAGTTGTTCCATTTATCTGTCAAATAACCCCCAGGGTGTTACGTCTTCTTAGTGCTTGAAAATGTGTCTTGAAGACAGGTAAAGAAAAGAACTCTTTTGTGTGTGTGTGTGTGAGTTTTAAATCTTTTTAAAGTTTTGTTTTTTGGCAGACCAAAACTATATATTCAACTGTGGACAAGAAAGAGAATTATAAAATTCTTACTAAATGTCAATGAGTTTTCTATAATTCTTGCTTTATAAAATCATTTATAAGATCATTTTGCCTGGCCGTTGGTGGCGCACACCATTAATCCCAGCACTCGGGAGGCAGAGGCAAGTGGATTACTGTGAGTTCGGGGCCAGCCTGGTCTCCAGAGCTAGGCTCCAAAGCTACACAGAAAAAACCCTGTCTCAACAAACCAAAAAAAAAGATCATTTTGAGGCATTCATGACAATAAAATAACCAAAATTCATTTTTTCAAAATTTTGAAATGTCTGACTGCCTTAAATACAAAGTGATACTTTTAGAATTTTTAAATTAGTTCACAAGAAATTCTGCTTGAGAAACAAAATTATATATTCATACACATTTTCAAAAGTAAATATGTATCTGTTATGTATATAATTTATATTTTGATAATCATTTAATGAGAAACTTCCTAAATATGTATGATTCATCAGTTTCACTTAAGAGTTGAAATTAATATGACAAACTGGAGAATGGAATTCATAATATTTTGAATGAAAATTATATAATATATCTTCTAGTATTCAGTTAAAACAGATTGGATGGTTGGAAATACTTTTCTATGACAACAGCTATCTTCAGTACAATACCAAACTTAAATCTCAGAATTCTGGGGCTCAAATTGTCATACTGATACCTGCTTTGTGAAGGTATGAATTTGGTAACATTATGAAGGAGTAACAAATGGTGCATAGCTAGCTACAACTATTCCAGGGTTAGTCATACTTTTTCTGCACCCACTTCTTCAACTTTTCCTAGTCTTTAGGAGGAGGACATGTATCATACACTGCTGAGCATTTTGTAGTCTCTTATGCTCAGGTTCTTGGGCCACTGTGGGTTACTGTGAAAATCACCATCTAACACAACAGAAGCTTTGGTGATTGTTTTGATTTCAATGAAAACGGCCCTAATAAGCTCACAGGGTGTGGTACTATTAGGAAGTGTGGTATTGTTAGAGTAGGTATGGATAATGGAGGAAGAGTATCACTGGGGGTGGGAAGGGAGGTTTCTAATGTTCAAGCCAGGCCCAGTGTCACTGTCTTTTCCTGATGCCTTCTGATCTGGTTGCAGAACTCTCAGTTACTTCAAGAGCACCATGGCTACTTGAATGTTGCCATGCTATGCACAATGATGAAAATGCAGTAAACCACTCTAATACAGCCCTCAATTAAATGTTTTCCTTTATAAGAGGTGGCATGATCATCTTGTCTCCACAGCAATAGAAACTCTAAGATAGAAATTGAGGAGTGGTGGGTGGATGGGGTGGGGAGTAGTATGGGGGTGGGGGAGGAGGGATGGGGGTGAGGGTGGGGGAGAGGGAGAAGGGATTTACATGTGAAACAAGCCTGTTCCCTAACTAGAACTAATAAGTAAATAAATAAATAAATAAATAAATAAGAAATTGGTACCAGGGAGTCAGTTACTGCTATGACTTGCAAGACTGTGCCTTTGTTTGGAGGAATATGGACTAATTTGGGACCTTAGCTAGAATAGCAATTAGAAACTTTAACCAGGGCTTAATGGGGCATACCAGTAGAAGCAAGGAAGACAGTGGTGGGAAGTGTGATTTAAATGTGAAGGCCCCAGTCAAGAAATTTCAAAGGAGAAGAATAATGTAGGATAAGAGATTGTACTTGTGATATTTTGGTGAATAATGTGTCTGTCTTCTGCTCTTGTCTACAAATATGCCTGAGACTAAACTGAAGTTATTGATTAACAGCTTTGGCAAAGGACATTTGCAAACAAACCAGCCTGAATGTGCAGCCTATTAGTAACTAGACTTATGCAGAACTATATTGAAAAGAATCAAGCTGAGAAAAGAAAAATACAAAATGTATATTTGGAGGATAAAAGGATCACCATGAAACATAAACAGAGTAAAGAAAAACCTGATGCTAAGTTTAATAAAAGTAGTGGTGACCTCAGTGCAAGACACCCCCGCCTCAGCTAAGATTCCAACTTGTGAAAAGTTATTTAAGAAAAGTGAGAAGGAATTTAAGAAAAGCTTAGGGACAAGCATTGTTGTGACCACAATTAAACCCAGCAGTCAGAAGGCAGAGACTGTGAGATCTCTGAGTTGAAGGCAAGTCTGGTCTACAAAGTGAGTTCTAGTACTTAGGCAGTGAAAGAAACCAATGAAAACAGGAAGCTGGTAAGAATGTATTTGAACAAGAGGGTAGTGTTCCCTGCCCAGCAAATAGCAGAACTTGTCAACTTCAGCCTCATGGTTCAGGCTTTAGAGACAAAGATACAAGAAAGGAGATCTGGAATCTCACTCCAAGACTAAGCAAAGCCTCTGAGTCAAGGTATATGTCAGGGTTGTCCCTGAATGGTGGCACAGAAAAGCTATTGCCTGAAGCTGTGAAAGTGAAGCCTACATTGCCTTGGAGAACCCAAGATGTTGAAGATGCCAGAGTCACAGGATACCTGCCTTGGAAAGCTGCTAACAGAAAGTGAAATCATATCATAAGAAAGAAATGGGCTATAGTCAACAAGATAAATATTTGGAGATTTGAAGAGAGTTTTGACATGAGACATGCAGTTTCAGATTTTGGGTTTTTCTCATCTGTTTTTTGATCTTGCCTTGGCCCAGTATTTTCTCACTATACCTTTTTTCCTCCTTTTAGGGAGAGTAATATAAATCATGTGCCATCACATGTTGAAAGTATATGATTTTGTTTTAGTTTTGATTTTACATAGGGTTACATTTAAGTCATTACATGAACCTCAGAAGAAACTTTGTACTTCGGACTTTCCAACACTGTTGATACTTTGATAGATAATGGGACCTTTGGAGTTCTTCTGAATGCAGTTTTGGGATATGATATGACTCTCAGTCTATGGGGATCTGTTACGATAATCTTTCCAAGAAAAGCTGCCTGAGCTCCACCACCACATGTGAGCTTTATGCCAGCCGCCTGCCTGATTTATGGCCCAAATGAATACACAGAAACTTATATTAGGTACAATGCTGCTTGGCCAATGACTAGGATTCTTATCTGTTAGCTCAGTCTTAAAACCTATATATTTTATAAGACTTATCAGACACCTTATTGGCGTCCCTCCTTGCCGGTGGTTCACATCATGCTGCTTGAGCAGGAGCGGAGGGGAAAAAAGACACACTTCCTATTTCCTCGCTTAGATATGAGTCTCCTTGCCATGTCACTTCCTGCCTGGATCAACACTTCTCTACTACATTTCCCAGAATCTTCTTTGAGTCCTAGTCCTTGCTTGCCATTGGCCAAACAGTATTTTACTCAACAATCAATAAGATAAACATACAAAGAAGTACATTCCCCATCAAGGATCATGGAAGGCAATGCTGTGGTTTGAATGAGAATGGTCTACATAGGCTCATACAGAGTGGCACTATTATGAGGTGTGGATTTGTTGGAGTAGGTGTGGTCATGTTAGAGGAAGTCTGTCACCAGGGGAAGAATTTGAGGTTTAAGATGCTTAGACAAGTCCTAGTGTCACACTCTCTTTCTGCTGACATCAGATTCAGATGGAGAACTCCCAGCAACTTCACTAGCACCATGTCTACCTGTGTGCTGCCATGCTTGATGCCATGGTAACAATGAACTAAACCTCTGAACTGTAGGCTGGACACTTATGAGAGTTCCTGTGGTCATATGGTCTCTTCACAGCAATTGAAACCCTAACTAAGATAGTGATGAAGGTTTGATGATGCATCAATAGAGAAATACAATGGTAAATTATTTCAAGTTGGTTTAACTCTATTGGTGAAACGGGAGTAGTAGTTTCTTTGCTAAGGTCTATCACTTATCTAGGCATGTTTTTGGCTAGGTAATAATATAATATATGAGTTTCAGCTTGTGGATAAGGACTTAATTCCAATCATAAAGTTTTGGTTAGTTAGTTCCTTGATGTTCTTGTTTCAATTGCACATGGCATAACTTGCTGAAACAATAACTATTATAGTATAAAATGGCTAAACTTCCTTCTGAATAGTATCAAAGATGCTTCACCTGGTACTACCTACTACTCAAAAAGAATCACAAGTTATTTCATACTATGGACACATCAACATTCATGTATGATAATCTCACATATTTACTCTATTATAGTTAATTTTCTATTACTATGATAACATGCCCTGAGCAAGTCAACTTATAGAAGACACAGTTTATTGGGAAGTTGCAGTCTGTGATCATCAAGACAGAGAGCATAGAAGCAGACAGGAAGTCATAAATGGTGTTGGAGGAGTAGCTGAATGCTAACATCTTAATCTACTTGGACAGGATAGAAAGTGAGCTAAGTAGGAATTTCACTTGATTTTTGGCACAAATGCTCCAATAAAACCACACTTCTTAATACTTCTTAAACAGTTCCACCAACTGTGGACAAAACTTTCAAATAAAATAGCTTCTGTGGTTATTATCATTCTAAACACCACCCTGTGTATACTAAAGTAGATGTTTTCATAAATTAGTCAGCAAATTGATTGTTTTCAATAGGAACTTGGGAAGGAAAATAGTCTGCAATATTTTTTTCAGTAATTACTGGTGACAAAATAAATGGAGTCTCCTTCATTGTGGCTCTGAAGATCCAGTGTTGCTCATAGTGTGACTGCTAAGAATAACACTTGCTGTCTTTGGATGCTCTGAAGGACAATCAGAGCATAGACACCAGACATTTTCTGCTAAGAGCCATCATTTATTGGGGAAGAAAATGGGCTGGAAGAATAACAGAATGATTCAAAATACTGAAATATGATATTGCTAAAAATGTGACCAGTGACTGTGAATAGCAGCATATGAGTAATTTTCACCCAGTGACCAACATATGACACTGTTCTTCTATAGGTGTGATAGGAAAGTCAAAGAAACAAGTGATATAAATTGCACTGGGCACTCCTAGAATCTCATTATTCTTGCTAATGACCCACTTATAGAACTTTTGCCTCCAATGCAGTCAGCCTTGGACCCAGATTTATTGGATTCTAAGGAAGAAATCTTTTCTCTATGATCCTATTAAATTTAAAATTGAAAAGCTTCCTAGATACTAGAGACACTTTTGTGCCACTCAAAAAAGTATGTATAGATTGGAATATTTTGCTGACATTGGTGAATGGTTTCTTTTTCCAAAGGTATGTACCTAAGATAATTTCATGCCAATCATCTTAGATAAATAAGGGCTAAGTCATCTGCAATTATTGTGTTATGTAGCTTTACTATTTAGGAATTTTGCACTTAGATTTATCTCTTTTTATTGTTTTTAGAGGAAAATATATAATGAAGCAATTTCACATAAGTGCAAATCATGAAAATGAAACAAGTCAAATCTGGAACTCATATGGAAGAAAGACTACACTAATTGCTACATTTTAATAGTGATATTAAACCTCAGATTCCTGTAGTAGGAAAAGGAAGCAAAAGGGAGATGACAAGAAATATGAGAAGGAGGCTGAAAGTGTGAGCAAAGGTGAGGACATTGGGTTTGAACTCCTTTTTATCTAAGAGAGATAGTTGACAAATGTCAGGTTGGAGTGAAAAACACTATAGAATCTGAACAAAACATTGGCACTGAAGATTAAATAAGGAAATCAAAGGGCTTTTTCTATTGCTTTACTTCAACTTCAGATAAATTCAAAAGAGTCCTGAGAAGAGAAAAGCTTTATGTACCCAGAGGAATACCTTAAGGATTGTAAGACCACTAAATATATCTGAGCAATAGAGTTTACTTATCACCTGTATCTGTTAAGTTCATTCTGGTGATAATTATTGATTCAGCATGCCTCACTAAATTTGCACATTTATTCATATGAGAAAATTATTTCTTATATGTTTCATGTCCTTTAAAAGAAATATTGAGGGCTGAAGATATAGCCTATCCGATAATAACATGTACTACATTTGCAGAGAACCTGTATTTAGTTCTAAACACTTATATCACCTGTCTTACAATTGGCTTACAAGTCCAGCTCTATGTGTTCTGATGCTCTCTTCTGGTCTCTGAAAACATCTGATGTACACGTACATAAACACACACAAAGACAATTTTTCCAAAAAGAAATATTTATAAATATCTGTTAGTAATAATTTCTTTTGAACCTGACTTCATTGTAGTTTTCATATAGAGGATTTTTTTATTTCTTAATTTTGTTGCTATTGTTTTAATTTTTGTTATTTGTGTGTGTACTATTGGTTTAGTTTGCTGGTGTACTCATAAAAGAATCCCATATGCTGAGAGAGTCAAATAAAATAAATGCAGTTCATTATTGTTTGCTTATTTGCAAGTATTGATATTGAATATCTAAGATAAAGAAGTTGTCAGGGGAGGAGTCATTCCTTATGAAGGCCATTCTCCTGGACTTCTGGTGTAGGCTGTCTTTTCTCTTTGTCTTCACATATCACTAACAATTGCCTTAATATTCTGATACCCGAGTATATTAATTTTTAAGGATCTCTGTGACATAAGATTATAGCCTTCTTAATCACCCCGTTTTGCCTTAATAGCATCTTTATAATTATTCTCTCCAACCACAGTCCCATTCCAACATACTGGAAGTTAAGAATTCAAGAATTTGGACTGCCTATAGCAAAATAGATACTTAGGACTTAGAAATTTCACAGCTCTTTCCTGAGGAAGACAGAGAGAGGGCAGGGGGGGAAGGAAGCAAGGAAGGAAGGAAGGAAACATAAAGAAAGAGAGAGAAATAATGAGAGAGGGAGGAAGAAGAAAGAAGGAAGGGAGGAAAGAAGAAGAAAAGTAAGACAACAAAAAATGATGTGAGAATCATGTTGTCTGTTTCTCCTCTTTCTCCTTGTGTCATCATTATTAAACTTTATCAAAGCTTCAGGATGAAGTGAAGAGCATTATTCTTGCCTGAGATTTTTGGCACAGGAAACATGAACATTGTGACTTAAAATCTTTGTTGCTGCATAGTTTGAATGAAGAGAATGTAAAGTCCCTTATTGAGTATGGGACAGCATAGACTTGCAAAAATTTACTAATTTCACAGAGACAAATCAATTCAGTAAGGACAGATGCATGGATATTGAAACATCTTTGGCTTCATTATATAGTTCTAGTTTTGATGGTTCTAAAATATCAGTTGAGTTTAAGTGTGTCTAATCCAGTTAATTCACTAATAGATAGCAGAAATTTGGATACTGTTACTGGATTGGTGTTCATGCTATGGGTGGTTAGGTAGTGGCAATTACAGGGGGGGAAATATAAGGTTTATGAAATGTGACAAAATATTTACAAAAACTTGCTGAAATTAATAATTCTGAAGACAATAGATTATCAAATTCAGACTAGCTTTAGAAAAGTTTTAAAAGTGGTGAAAAGTTTTGTGTTTATTACTGATGTTTGCTATATTAATGATATTTGTTTTTAAAAGACAGCACATAAATTGTGTAAATTGATTTATACATGTGAAAAAAGGAGATATTTTAAGTTTGCAAATTTCAGAAAGCTAAAATCTCTGCATTTAAAATAATGAAACATATAAAAAATTGGCCTTGCATAATAAGAATCCACTAGGATTTCTTAAAGAAGGGCATCCCAATTTTTGGTGAAAATCAAAATATGGAAGTTTCCTTCCATCCAAACTAAACCTTTTCAAACTGAATAAGATTATAGGAGAGAAAACAGACTTGCAAAATATAACTAGAAAAAAAACACTGATACTTTTTGTTCCTAGGTAGCAGACTGGTAGTTACTCCATCATAAATTTTCAGAAGAAAAAAATAAAGTTTTGTAAGTATCCTACTGATAATTTCATCTCTGCCAGGATATGCTCCTCATTGCCTACCTCAAGTAGAATTCACTGAGGCCATAGGGACATGAAGAAACTCCTGAAGGTTTAACAATAATCAACAGAGTCTACTATATTTTATGATCTCAATCAAGGAAACGTTCTTTCCTAGAAGACATGAACATCACAGTTCCTTATAAACACTGCCTATTGAGCATATTTTATTCTATTTTTACTTCTGATTGTTGCTTTATGTGGGACTGTGTTTTGCAGTGTTGACCAGGCCAATGTTTGAAATTACAACAGTCTTCTTGCTGTTGGAAGGCTTGCACCATTATGCTTCATATTTTTTATTCATAATACATGATAATTTAAAATGATAAAAATATATAAATTTTATAATTGATATTGGACAATTTATTTAGGAAGTACTGTGCGGTGATTTTGTGCATTGATAGGCAATGTTTAAATCAGAGCAAGTATACTCTGACATTCCTAACATATCAATTCTTTGTCATAAAAATATTCACATTTTTTCTGATAGCTCATTTCAATATGTAGTTTAATTATCTATGGTGACCCTGCTGTTCAAAATAATATTAAAATGTATGTCTCTTATGGCAACACAGTACCCACTGATCAACATTTGCGCTTTCTCCTTCCCACTGGTGTTCAGGGCCCTGGGAGCCACTATTCTACTCTCAAATTCTCAGAATTGCTTTTGATTACATATATGAGTCAGAACACTAGGTACTTTTGATTCCGGATGTCTTGTTCCTGGACCATGATGACATACTGTGGAAGTTAGGAAACATGGTTTGGTTCATTTTAATTTCCTAATTTTCTCAATTTCATACTACAAATTTGGAGTTGAATAAAGTGTTTCAACTGCAATGGTGAACTTAGAAATGAGAATAGCACATGGGATAGACACTGGGATATCTTTTAGGGGACAGGAGAGAACACTGAGGAGTGAATGAAGCTTCAAGCAGACATGTAGGTGCAGGAATGCAGACTGGAAAAGGGCAGCTTATGGTACTTAAATTGCACAGTGTCTGGCTGGTGAACACAGGGCTATAACCACCAGCTAAAATCCCTTTATGAATTTTCATATGTGTTATATGTTTTAAGTCTTATCATATTAAAATGTGGAATCAATATACCTTGTCACTTTTGTTAAATGAGAAATATGCAAATTTTAGAAATGGCGTACATCCACTAAAATATTTCCTTTCTAGCCTGTCTACACTCTGCGCTCTGTCCAGCAGTGGATGTCCAACCCTCCGGTGAGTATGTGTGCTGCTCTGCCCTCCCCCAACCAACACACACTACTCCTGCTCACTTCTGACTGAAATCCCCCAGCCAGACAAGACTGGAACTGCCCAGACTAGAAGGCCCACTCTGACTCTGAACACACCTCACCCTTATCTACCCACTGCCCTTTGTCATCCAGCTGCCTCCAGAGGCTGAGCTCTGCCTGCCACCAGAGAGAGAGTGAGACTCCACCTGCACTCATTAGAAGAAGAGATGGGAAGAAGACAGATTAAGAACATGCTCAACAACAGAAAAAAAAAAAAAAACAATATGAGACCACCAGAATCTAGGGACTCCACACCAGCAAGATCTGAAAAGCCGAAAACAGAGGATGAAGATGAGATGGAACTAAAAAATTTTCTTAGGAAGATGATGGAGACCTTTAAAGAGGAAACAAGAAAATCCCTTAAAGAAACAGAAGAAAAAAAGAGCAAAATTTACATGAAATGGAGGCAAAGACAAACCAAAAAATCAAGATGTACAAAAATCTTTTTTTTTTTTTTTTTTGGTTTTTCGAGGCAGGATTTCTCTGTGAACCTTTGGAGCCTATCCTGGCAGTTGCTCTGGAAACCACACTGGCCTCAAACTCACAGAGATATGCCTGCTTCTGCCTCCCTAATATGCCACCAATGCCCAGCCAGTAAACAAATCTCTTAAAGACTCTAAAGAAAGCCAAGAAAAAACAACCAAACAAGTTAAGGAAGCACTCAAAACAGTTCAAGGCATGAAAGCTGAAATAGACACAATAAAGAAAACACAGAACTACAGGATGTTAAAAATAGAAAGGCTGCATAAACAATCAGGAATTAAAGATGTGAGTATAACCAATAGAATTCAAGAGATGGAAGAGAGAATCTCAGTTGTTGAAGTCTTGCTAGAGGATATACAGTCATCAACCAAAGAAAACCTCAAGTCCAACAAATCCCTAACACAAAATATCCAGGGAATATGGGACACCATTAAAAGGGCAAACCTAAGAAAAATAAGTATAGAAGAAGGTAAAGAAATACAGCTCAAAGGTACAGAAAACATATTCAACAAAATCATAGAAGAAAATTTCCCCAACCTACAGAAGGATATGCCTATGAAAGTACAAGAAGTTTACAGAACTCCGAATAGACTGGACCACAAAAAGAAGTCCCCTTGACACATAATAATCAAAACACCAAATGTACAGAATAAAGAGAAAAGGTTAAGAGCAGCAAAGGAAAAAGTCTAAGTAACATATAATGGCAGACCTATCAGAATTACACCTGACTTCTCAATGGAAACTTTGAAACCCAGAAGATCCTGGATAGATATCCTATAAACACTAAGGGAGCATGCATGTCAACCCAGACTACTGTACCCAGCAAAACATTATAGATGGAGAAAACAAGATATTCCATGACAAAACCAGATTTAAACAATACTTATCCACAAATCCAGCACTATAGAAAGTCCTGGAAGGAAAATTCAAACCCAACAAAGATAACTACACTCACAAAAATACAGGCAATATATAATCCAATTTTACCAAGCATGAAAAGAAACAAGTCAAAATACATACACACAATGACACCACCAACAATAAATTCAAAACAAACAAGAACCAACAATCAATGGACATTGATATTTCTCGATATCAATGGTCTTACCCTGCCCATAAAAAGATACAGGCTAACAGAATAGATATGAAGACAGAATCCATCCTTCGGCTGTATACAAGAAACACCTCAAATTCAAATAAATGTGTTACCTCAGAGTGAAGTGTTGGGAAAATATTTTCCAATAAAATGGGCCCAAGAAACAAGCTGGTATAACAATCCTAATATCTAACAAATTAGACTTCAAACTAAAATCAATCAAAAGAGATGAAGAAGGGCATTTCATAATATCACAGGAAAAGTCCATCAAGATGAAGTCTCAATCCTGAACATCTATGCCCCAAATAAGAAGGCACCCACATTTTTAAAAGAAACATTACTAAAGCTCAAACCACACATAAAACCACAAACATGTATTAAGAGACTTCAATACACCGCTTTCACAACTAGAGAGGACCACCAAACAGAAACTTAACAAAGAAACAATGGATCTAACAGAAGTTATGACCCAACTGGTTTTAACAGATATCTATAGAACATTCCATCCAAACACAAAAGAATATACCTTCTGAGTATCACATGGCACCTTCTCCAAAATTGACCACATAGTGGGAAACAAAGCAAAACTCCACAGATACAAAAAATTGAAATAACCCCCTGTATATTATTAGATCACCATGCTTTAAAGTAAGAATTCAAAAGCAATATGAATGGCAGAAAACCTACATACTCTTTGAAAATGAATAACACCCAATTGCACCATTCCTGTGTTGAGGAAGAAATACAAAAAGAAATTAAAGACTTTCTAGAATTTAATGAGAATGTAGATACAACATACCCAAACTTATGGGACACTCTGAAAGCAGTGCTAAGAGGAAAGTTCATAGCACTAAGTGCCCACAAGAAGAAATTGGAGAAAAGTCACACTAGAGAATTGACAGAACAACTGAAAGCTTTAGAGCAAAAAGAAGCAAACTCACCACGGAGGAGTAGATGCCAGGAAATAATCAAAGTGAGGGCTGAAATCAATAAAGTAGAAAGAAGGAAAACATTACAAAGAATCAAAGAAACAAAGAATTGGTACTTTGAGAAGATCAACAAGACAGAAAAACCTCTGTCCGAACTAACCAAAAGTCAGAGAGAGAGCATGCTAATTAAAAATCAGAAACGAAAAGGGGGATATAACAACAGACACTTAGGAAATCCAGAGAATCATCAGGTCATACTTGGAAAACCTGTACTCCACAAAATTGGAAAATGGAAAGGAAATGGACAATTTTCTCGAAGAACAGATGAGCAATTTAAATCAATCTATAACCCCTAATGAAATAGTAGCAGTAATGAAAGCTTTCCAATCAAAAACAGCCCTGGGCCAGATGGCTTCACTGAAGAATTCTACCAGAAATTCAAAGAAGAGCTAATCCTAGTACTCCTCAAATTGTTGCGCACAAAAGAAGCAGAGGGGATACTGACAAACTCTTTTTTACTATGCTCAAATCACTTTGATAACCAAGCTACAAAAGATATAACTAAAAAAGAGAACTACAGACCAATATCCCTCATGAACATAGATGGAAAAATACTCAACAAAATATTGGCGAATCAAATCTAAGAACACATCAGAAAAATCAGCCACTATGATCAAGTAGGCTTCATTCTGGGGGTGCAAGAAGGGTTCAACATATGAAAATCCATCAATGTTATCCACCATATAAACAAACTGAAAAAAACCACATGATCTTCTTTCTAGATGCTTAAAAATCCTTTAAAAAAATCCAACATTCCTTCATGATAAAGGTCTTGGAGAGAACAGAAATAACAGGAACATATCTAAACATGATAAACGCAATATACAGCAAACCAACAGCCAACATCAAACTAAATGGAGAGAAACTTGAAGCAGTTCCTCTAAAACCAGGAACAAGACAAGGCTTGTTTCACTCTCTCCATATCTCTTCAATATTGTACTTGCAGTTCTAGCTAGAGCAATAAGACAAGAAAAGGACATCAAAGGGATACAAATTGGAAAAGAAGTCAAACTTTCACTATATGCAAATGATATGATAGTCTACATAAGTGACCCGAAAAACTCTACCAAGGAAATCCTACAGCTGATAAACACTTTCAGCAATGTAGCAGGATACAAAATTAACTCAAAAAAGTCAGTAGCCCTACTATATACAGGTGATAAATGCAATGAGAAAGAAATCAGAGAAACATCACCCTTCACAATATCCACAAAATTAACTCAAAATAGTAGCCAGGCATTGGTGGCACATGCCTGTAATCCCAGCACTCGGAAGGCAGAGGC
The DNA here is from genome assembly GCF_003668045.3 of Cricetulus griseus. Lineage (NCBI taxonomy): Eukaryota > Metazoa > Chordata > Mammalia > Rodentia > Cricetidae > Cricetulus > Cricetulus griseus. The sequence continues at coordinate 259,764,722 of NW_023276807.1, forward strand.
AGGCAGATCTCTATGAGTTCCAGACCAGCTTGGTCTACAGAGTGAGTGCCAGGGTAGGCTCCAAAGCTACACAGAGAAACCCTCTCTCAAAAAAACCAAAAAAAAAAAAAAAAACAGTAGACTTACTATATACAGATGATTAATCCAATGAGGAAGAAGTCAGAGAAACATCACCATTCACAATATCCACAACCAACATAAAATATCTTGGGGTAACACTAACCAAAAAAGTGAAAGAGCTATACAGTAAGAACTTTGAGTCTTTAAAAAAAGACATTAAAGAAGATACCATAAAATGGAAATATCTCCCATGCTCTTAGATAGGTAGAATCAATTAGTAAAAATGGCAACAATTCTTCACAGACCTTGCAAGAATAATACTCAACTTCATATGGAAAAACAAAAAACCCAGGATAACCAAAGAACACTAAAGTACAGTAAAGTACAGTAAAGGATCTTCTGGAGTCATCACCATCCTTGACTTCAAGCTCTAGTATAGAGACATAGTTCTGAAAACAGCTTGGTATTGGCACAAAAATAGATAGATAGACCGATGGAATCGAATTGAAAACCCTGATATTAACCCACACACTTATGAACAACTTATTTTTGACAAATATGCTAAAATTATAAAATGGTGCTAGCACATCTGAATTAGTACCTGCAGAAGATTGCAGATAGATCCATATCTGTCCCCATGCACAAAACTTAAGTGCAAATGGATCAAAGATCCAACATAAATCCTGCCACACCAAGTCTTCTAGAAAAGAAAGTGGAGATAGCCTTGATGAATTGGCACAGGAGACTGCTTACTGAACATTACACCAGTAGCACAGACATTGAGATCTGCAATTAATAAATGGGACCTTTTGAAACTGAAACGCTTCTGCAAGGCAAAAGACACAGTCAGTAAGACAAAACGACCACCCACAGAATGGGAAATGATCTTCACCAACCCCACATCTGACAGAGGGCTGATTTCCAAAATATACAATGTACTCAAGATGCTAGCCACCACAAACCAAACAATGAAATTAAAAAGTGGGGTGCAGAACTAAATAGAGAATTCTCAACAGAGGAATCTGAAATGGCTGAAAGACACTTAAGAAAGTTCTCAAAATCCTTGGCCATCAGAGAAATGCAACTCAAAGCAACTCTGAGATACCACCACACACTGGCCAGAATGGCTAAAATCAAAAACACCAATGACAATCTATGCTGGAGAAGATGTGGAGAAAAAGGAACACTCCTCCATTGCTGCTGGGAGTGCAAAATTGTAAGACCACTTTGGAAATCAGTATGGTGGTTGCTTAGAAAAATGGGAATCAGTTTACCTCAAGATCCAGCAATCCGTCTCTTGGGCATGTACCCAAATGATGCACGTTCATACAACAAGGACATATGCTCAACCATGTTCATAGAAGCATTGTTTGTAATAGCCAACACCTGGAAGCAACCTAGATGTCCCTCAACTGAAGAATGTATAGAGAAAATTTGGTACATTTATACAATGGAGTACTACTCAGCGGGGAAAAAATAACAATGGAATCTTGAAATTCATAGGTAAATGGATAGAACTAGAAGAAACCATCCTGAGAGAGGTAACCCAGTCACAAAAAGACAAACATGGCATGTACTCACTAATATATGAATTTTAGACATAGAGCAAAGGATTACCAGCCTACAACCTCTTCACTAAAGAAACTAGGAAACAAGAATGACTCTAAGGGAAAAATGAATGGACCTCAGGTATGGGAAGGGACAGAAACTCCTGAGCTTATTGGGAGCATGAGGGTAGAGGAGAGGGAGCTGACAGAATGAGAGGATCACAAAAGGAGAGAAGAGGAAATGGAGGAACAGAAATATTGAGTTGGGGGTAGAATAGAGGAGAGCAGGATGAGAGATACCATATTAGAGGGAGCCATTATAGGTCCAAGAAAAGTTCTGGCACTAGGGAGATTTCCAGAGACCTACAAGAATGACATGAACTGACAATCTAAGCAATGGTGGAAGGGCTACCCTAAATGCCCTTGCCCTATAATGAAACTGATGACTACCTTATATTACCATGACTACTTTTTATGCCCTCCTAGAGCCATTATCCAGATGCAAGTAGAGGCAGACACCCACAGATATACACTGAAGTAAACTCTGTTACTTAGTTGCAGAGAGTGAGGAATGAAGATCGAAAGGGTCAGTACCAAGCTGGTGAAACCCAAAGAATCAGCTGGCCTGTAGAAGGTGGAGCACCTGGACCCCAGCCTGCTGGACCCCACCTGTCTTGGAGGCCAGCATGGGAATGATCCAGTCCCCTGAACATGGATTAAGAGGCCTCCCCACTTTAGGGGGCCCCTGTTAGTGGATTAGTATTTTTCCCTGGTATTTAGAAGTGACTTTGAAGTCTACCCCACATGAAGGGATGTACTCTCAGCCTGGGCACACGGGGAAGGGTCTAGGCCTGGCCCAGGATGAAGTGCTGGACTTTGGGGAGCCCCCGTTGTGGGCCCTACCCTTCCTGTGGAGTGGAAGGTTGTTGGGGAATGTAATTCTGTGTATGTTCATCTTATTGATCGTTGAATAAATACTTTTTGGCCAATGAGGCAGCAAGTTAGGCAGGACTAGGAGTCGAGGAGGATTCTGCAAAATGTAGTGGAGAAATGGTGATCCAGGCAGGAAGTGACATAGCAGGGAGACTCATATTTAAGGAAGGACAACCAGGAATTGGCCCCTTTTTCCCCTTGGCTATTCCCCCAGAGGTGCCATGTGATCCACCTACAAGGGAAGACACCAATGGAAGGTGTCTGATAAGTCTTATAAAATATATAGATTTATGATAATTAAAACAGAGCTAGCAGATGAGAAATCCTAGTCATTGCCCAAGCAGCATTTGTACATAATATAAGTCTCTGTATTATTTTGTTCATCCACGTGGCTGGCAGAAGTCAGGCTACAGGCAGAGACCACCCACATGGTGATAGGGCTGGGGTGGCTTTTGGCGGAAAGATTTATTGTAACAGAGGGTGTATGGTGTGGGGGCCAGTTTGGGGGTAGGGGGCAGGGGTGGGGAAGCTGAGAGAGGGAGAGGGGATTGACATGTGAAACAAGCTTGTTCATAATTTGAACTAATAAAAAACATTACAAAAAATTGCTTTCTAATTTTCATCAAATTGATGTGTTCTAAGCCTATTTATTTCAGCAGTTTGATATGGATCTCTAGAGATGTAATGTACAAGAAACGGTGCTGTAGAAATCTAAGAGCAATGCTATGTTGATCAATGCAAGTGGTGCATTTTCTTCAGTAGAAACAGAAGTGTGTCTGCTATGTTCCACAAATAAAGATTATGGGAAATATTTTCAAATACTAATTCACATTCACTATTTTTCTCCAAAATTGGACATGATTAAAAAATAAACACCTTAAATAGTTTAATTTTTGCAGTATATCAAAACATTCAATTATTTGTTTCCTATTCAGAGTTATCCTATAAGTAGAATGTATTACTCGGCCATAGTTCTACCTTGTAGGGGATGCTGTAGCCACGCCTACTTAGGGGCTGGCTATAGGTGTGCCTGAGCACACCTGTGAGGGTGTGTTCAGGGTGATGTAGAGTGAGGGACATTCAGGTGGCGGGTTTCTGCTTTTGGTTTGACTTTTGGCTTCTTTTCCATATTAAAAACCCTTGTACTTTTACCTGGCTCTGTATTGGTAATTCCCCACATTACTACCAGTAGAAGGCTTGTTTATGTACTAAAAGGTAAAGCTTTACGAATATATATATTTTATTATCCTTTCATCAGTGGCTTTAGTAACTCTGGTTCAGGTAAAGTCACATTCTTTACCAGCAGGAGTTACAATCTACGTTCATTCCTGTCCTCTGTGCTATTCAACTGCCTAGACCAAGGTCTCTTTGCATATTTTAGAGTGAAGGAAAATAATTGAAGATAGGTCACTCCTATCTTTTCAGCTTTAGCACATCATGTTATTTCATAAATTTATTTCAGGGTGGAAAATGATTTTATTACCAGATTCTTTTGAACACATGTTTCACTCCAGCTTAAACTATTCATAAAACAATCTTTTATCAAGATTGGATTTATTTCTGGAAATCGAAAGATGTATTATAAAATTATTGAAATAGTTCAGAGTCTTGTTTTATAATAAAAATTTACATTCATTGTGTCTGGTCTTATCATTCTTGTTGCGTTTTTATTTTGTGTCTCAACATTCATATTAAGCATTAAGGTAAGGTAGGCATTCTTGTTGATTTATGTTTATGTTGATATACATATATATATATATATATATATATATATATATATGTGCTCAATGAAGAGACCAACATTGTAGTTTTTTTTTTTTTCTGAGTTAGTGCTATACTGTAAATCAGAATGCAAACCCTTTGGCCTTTGAGTTTCTTGGTCTGTACTTCTGAAAAGCTTATTTCACTAGCAAATGTTGATTTGCAGTGACTGTAAAAAGCACACTTCAAATGTTAATTTTTCTCATGAATTGTTTTCCTTACTAATAATGCAGGTAAACGTAACACAAAAATTGCCATTTCTGTACAAGATATGCAACAATATTTAAAGAATTCCATAGCAAATCCACCTCATTCAGATAGAGTATAAGAAGACACAGGTATTTGCAGAGTTGGGCAAGAGTCTGTGAAGCTCAGAGTGGCACAGCATAAAACAATTTTCAGCTAATAAAGAATCATTTAAATGAAAGGTCTTTAGCTTTTTACAATATGAGTCAATATTGCTTACTGCTTCTGTATTTGTATATAGATATTTATCATGATAGTTTCAGCAATTTTTTGTTATTCAAAAATGTGCTTTAATTGGGATCCTGTTTTGACATGTCTTAATATGAAATCTGAATATATAATTGTTTGAGTTATAATACTTGAACATCTATTGTCCTAATTTAAGACATATAAATTTAAGTGGTAATGTTCCATATTGAAATAAATGAGACAATTTTTAATTTTGTCTTTGGATATAGGAAAACATCACCAAGGCAGACACCCATTTAAATTTAGAGCATCTTGTTCTAACACAATAAAATCTTATCTTCCACAAGACACAATCAATTCACCTTCTTAACTTTCCTAGGACCAGCAGTAAAATTCAATAAGATTCTATTTTCTCAACGGAACATTAAGGGCAAAGAGGCCTTCTGTTTTATTACTAGATGTTGAGTGAATACTATGATTTATCCAGAAACCACATGTAGAATTTACATAATGGGTAAACATAAATGTAACTCCAAATCATATACCACAAGATTTTAGATTCTCTGTTACATAGCTTCCCTTGAGTCAATCGTGCAAGACAGAAAATTTGCAAGAAGGGTAAAATATTTGGATCATGTGTGGAAGAAATTAGTTTGCACACTTGGCAGAGATACACAATTTTTAAGCTTTATTTACTACAGTTATTTGGGATATGTAATTTGCATTTCATTTTTACGTAAGCAATTCATAGTTCACACCTTCTAAATAAATCTCCTTTTTATCTATTAGTTAATGATGTGCCTAAATGACTTAGAGGTCACATCAAATATGAAAGTAAAAAAAGAAAATAACAGAAAAGTGAATACAATTGCATTCCAAGAAGGCACTGCTGTTTTCTTCATCTCCTGGTGTTAAATGAAGCCAATTCCCAAATCCTTTGTTGTTCCTCTTTGGATTTTACTGCATTCAATAACTTATTTCAAAAGGCAAAGCCAGTGCTTGGTGCTTCCCCTGTGAAAATGAAAATATACACTTGATCAGGAAGATTTACTTGCATTTGTGGATTGACAGATCACTGAATTTGATTTGGAAGATGAGAACACATGTTTTTTGAAAAAATTGATAAACAATGAAATGGAATTGCTATATAATTTTGATGAGAAATATAACTTTTGCAAATTTTATTTATCTAGGTGTATGTATTTTTGTTTTTCTCTCATGCATGCTCTCTGTGTGTATGTGTGTAAGTGTATGTGTGTGTGTGTGTGTGTGTGTGTGTGTGTGTGTGTGTGTGTACATCAGAGGATAACATGAAGTAGTTAGCAAATTCTTATTTTTACATTCAGATCCTCAGGCTTGGGGATTTTTTATTCTGTTTTCCAATCATACAAAATGTGGAAGATAGCACCGGGCACACAGTAATTGCTCAACTAATAGTCATTGAATGAATATTGTCAGGGCAATTTGTTTTTCTTACATGGCATTATACAGGTAATCTGTGTTTCTTGGGTCTTATCTAGTAAAAGATTCAATGTGTGCTTGTGATTTTAATTTAAATCTAAACTACCATTTCCTGTTTTCTCTGGTATTTGTTTGTGCCTTAGATATGTTTTTCTGAGGTCAGCACTTCCATTCTGCATATATAATTCAACTGAAGCCTAGACTTGGAAATAACCTGAAGCTTAAAGTATTGAATAATTAGCAGTTCAAAGTGAAGAACTTTTAACATTTTTATTATCCCGATGGGGGAATATCCTTCTGTGTATATGATTATCTTATTGATTGCTAAATAAAGTACTATTGGCCAATAGGAAAGCAAGATAGGTGGGGCTAGGAGTCAAGGAGAATTTGGGAATGGTAGGAGAAAGCACAGAGTCACCATGTGAGTCTGGGAACACAGGATGCTTGCTGCTTGCATCCAATAAGATAAGTCTTATAAAATATATAGATTTATGATAATTAAGACTGAGGTATCAGATGAGAAATCTAAAAGTCTCTGTGTGTTACTAGGGACCTTAACATGGTGGCAGGTAGAACTTGGGCGGCCTGGCAGAAAGCACCCACTTGGCAGCAGGACTCAGGCAGCTTGGCAGAAGGACTTATTGTTATATTATCATTTTTGTTCTTTTTAAGCATCTGAACAATTGTCTCTGGAAAAGGTATTAACCCCTAATCTCACACCATTTTTGACCCAAATATGTTTGTCTTATATTTTTCTCCAAGTACCCTTTATCCTGAGATGGACCAGACCACCTAGTTCTGTGACAGGAGTGAAAAGAACAGCAGGACACCCCATGAGTAAAAACAATATGTTATTGGAAAACCTAGGAGGTAACCTATTCCAACAGGAGTTTCTGTTGCTTATACCTTGATGCAAAAGTGGGAAAGTGAAGCCTGAAGTTCATTCACTAGAAGTTTGGCCATTGAATACTCAGGCCCAGAAAGAAACAACTGGAAACATGAGTTTGAACTAGCCTTTCTCGGTCGCTTTCTGGTGGACTTTCTGTGTCATTGATACTGCCACACTGACCTGCTGCTATTTGTTCTTTTACTTGTAAACTTCACCTGAGGGAATACTCTTCTCTACCAAGGACTGTCCCTATGTGGGTTCGATCCAGCTAACTACCTTAAAAGAACTTCTGCAATTGATTTCAGCCTGAAGTTTGAGCACAGCACTAATGTTTTCTTATATAATCTCTATCTCTCACTGGTTATTCTTTTAGTTTTGCTTGCTGTAAAGGTAATACTCTTTTATTTAAAATGAGTATCACAGATTGTACAATTAATATGTATCATGAAAACTGAAAGTTAGATATATTAGCAGGATGATCATTTGAAAATAGCCCTGTTCGGACTGGAGAGATGGCTCAGAGGTTAAGAGCACTGGCTGCTCTTCCAGAGCTCCTGAGTTCAATTCCCAGCAACCACATGGTGACTCACAACCATCTGTTATGAGATCTGGTGCCCTCTTCTGGTGTGCAGATATACATGGAAGCAGTATATTGTATACATAATAAATGAATAAAATCTTTTAAAAAAGAAAAAGAAAGAAAACAGGCCTCTTCAAGGTAAGTAGGGCTGCATGCATTTATATTAACAATTCAGTTGGTGTGGTAGAAGCTCTGCCAAGGGCGTCCACTGCTCCTGAAATACTGACTGTTTTAACGTTGGTACACTTGGTCAGTTGATGGGTGGGCAATATGTAACTCTAAATGAATTCCGGGCCAAAACTACTTTCTATTGCTTTGTGGTGATCTAAATATTTTATTAGGCAAAATCTTGTATTCTAAAGTGTTTCTGCAGAATTTTATTGACTTTCTATCACATAAACTGCATCAGGAACACTACTTATCATTAAACAGTTGGTCACTTCAAGGATATCTCCATTCTTCTTGTGTACACACATTTCTGATGCCACCTTTTCAAACACATGCACTAAGAGAAGGGGTATAATGAAATTACTGAAACAGTCTTATAGGACAATGGTTAACAATATGCCACACACGGGATAGTGCAAACAAGAAATTGCCATCTCGCCCTTGTGACATCACATGTCCTGTTTAGAGTACCTTAAGAGCTTGTTCCTCCTCAGAGTTGTAACGGGCCATGGGCCCAAAGCTATGCTGTCTAAAGCCAACATTTTGTAAGCTTTTTATGACCTTTAAAGTTTGCGGCTTGAAGCCCAACCCCGTGAGCCTCATGTGACCCATAATGAGATACATTTGGCCAAGCAGGACTGCTAATGACTGCTGTTCCGAGAAAAGGGGTGGGGCCTTTCTGCCTGCTGTTTCGAAGATACCGCAAGAATGTTCCAGCCCCAGCAAATTCCAGACATTCCTTCCTGCTATTCCCCACCCACCCCACCCCACCCCGCTTGCCTAACTTCCTCATTGCAGGGTTATATAAGCCCACTCTAAACCCCAATAAATTGAGACCTTGACATTGCATAGATGGACTCTGGTCCTTTTTCTTTTGCCTGCAGGGTCTCCTTCCTTTTCTCGCCCATGACTCTGTCAGGCAGCCCCCATTAGGAACCCTGAATGACTGGACCCATGGGACGGTCAAGTTGTGAGTGAGCATCTATTATCTGCCCATCTCCCAGCATCTGGAAATCACTGATTACCCTTTCCTCCAGGCTAATCACCTGCGTCTCTACTGCCTCACAGTGTTGGTATTGCTCTTGGGGGAAACGTTCATTTTATGTCCATTTCATCACATTTTTTTGTGCCCATTAAGGCAACAAATAATACTAAATATTGTAGTGTTCCTTAAAACCCCAACTTATTATATGTGTCATTACTCCATTTCAAAATAAATTCACATTTTTGAAATAGGGTTTTTTTGGGATTATGTCAAAAGGACACATTGGGAATGATTAAAAACCAGTCAAAGCCTAATGTAATTCTATGATTATATTTAATTAAAATCATAACAGGGTCATCCCTGACAAGTAAAATAATGGCTACTAGTCATTTTATTTCTGGTGTCTTCTTTCCAAATAATTGTTAAATGGTAATTAGTTAAACATTGAATTTTTATATCTCAAAGACTTTATTTCTAAATTTTACATTTGATTAATATTCAGAAATACCTATGTAACACATGTTTTCCATTATATGATATTTGTAAGGAAATTAATAATCAAGCTTTCCTGTGTTAGTATGTTTCTAGTAACAGTGTATCCTTTAGTTTGCCAAAATTAAAATTTTGTTTTTAATTCTTCTATAATCTAAATTCTCATCTACATTTAGTTTCAGCTTCTATTCCAGCCATCTTTCTTTTCCTTTCCAATTACTGAGAAATAAATATAATTATCAAATTTTGTATTTCAAATCTCCTCTGTCTCTCTCTAGTCTTGGTATTGTTTTGTCTTTCTATCTCTAATCTCTCTCTCTCTCTCTCTCTCTCTCTCTCTCTCTCTCTCTCTCTCTCTCAGAATCAGGTAACTTGGCAGCTTTCTCTCTGGAACAGAGACCTTTAAGGCATGCATGCAGTGCTAGGCAGTGCAGATTCTCTAACTGGAAGCTGCAAGATAAATTTATGATCTTAGCTGATGTCTGTGTTAATGGCCTTTGGCCTTTAGGCCAGCACATGCTATGTGATATGAAGCTTGCTAAATAGATGCAAACACATAAGCATTAAAAGTCACTATTTTTGTGTAACTGAAGAGTCAATCTGTCCTACAGAGACCCCTTTTGTTGAGATCAGCTTTCACTACTTCATAATACATAAACAAGCATTTTTCCGGCCCTGCACTGCTCTAGTAGACTCTATTTAGAAGCAATTTTCTACTCTGTTTTGAGGTGAAAAGTGAGTGCGGACCCTGTGTGGACCCAGAAGCTGAATCATCTGTCAGGCACCCCCTGTGCAGCAGCAACTGCTAAATTACATGTTACTGGAGACAGAAAGGGAATCACCCTATAAGTTTACTTGTATAAATTTGAACTATGGGCACATGGATATATTAATCATAAAAGCGAAACCAGGCCCCCAAACACATTAGACATGTCACATAAGGACACAGGACACATCCAAAGCATGGCTCCATACTAACCTATTATCTTTTAATTGATGTGTGACCCAAGGATCTACAAGCAGAGGTTTCCAGACTATCCCAGGGGTATTTTCTTGGCTTAGTTGTGGTGATATTTTTCTTGCATAAATAAAGCATGTCTGGGGGTCAGAGAATGGAGCCTGCCACTAGTTAGCCATAGAGGTCTGAAGGTCTGTACAGAGAGGGAGGAAGTAAGGTAGCTGGGCAGTAACACTATATTAGCAGGGACAAACAGGAAATTGCTCTCTTCTCTGTGGAGACACCTAGGAGGTAAGGTGTGCTGTGGCTTGCTCCTACTTTCTGATCTCTCAGCGTTTCCCTCTATATCTGCCTCTAGCCTTTTTATTATCTGGACCAATTAAGAGCTCCATTGATACTTAGTACCCTGCTGTTGACAATGCTACATCATTGCCTGCATGCCTGACCATCTGTTATCCTCTCCGGACCTGATGCTTCCATGTGTGTTCTCATATCAAGGTTCAGCTTCACAGCTAACCTCTATACTCTGAAGATTTACTCTCAAATGCTGACTCCAGTGCCTCCAGCATTTCCTTGCTGGTACTGCTATGATTCATGAGATTATCAATACAGACCCTTCCCTACTCATTTCCAGAACCATTTGAATATACTACAGCTTTAAAAAAACATGTCCTTATTCTGCAAACCATATATGAATGGGCATAGATATACAGATATATTTAATATTATTAAATAAGAATTTATATTTGTTTGGATGAACAAGATTATATGACAGATTATTGCCATTAGACCCAATAAACTTTGTGAAATGACACAAACATACTCACCTGTATTTCTCACATGGTTTTCCTGACAAATAAACTTCTACTTCTCCTAGAACAAGTTGTTTGAATTTGAGAGGAAGGTCTTCTCTCACAGCAAGGGCCTCATGGTGGTTGCCTGTGACCAAGATTCTATAGCTTTCCTGGATATATACCAATGTTGAGGTCTAGTCAGGGGGCCCCACCATTAGAAGCCTCTCTTTCCTATGAAGGCTAACTTGTCACAACTCCTTTCCATGAAACTGTGCTCTGTTTCTTTAATATTTTCAATTACTTTTTGATATTTTATTATAATTACATTATTTCTCCTTTTCGTTTTACCCTTCCAAAACCTGCCATATACTTCTCCTTGATCTGTTTCTAATTTATATCTTTTATTTCATTAATGGATGTTTAAACATATATGTATTTACAAATATAGTCCTAAATATAATATGCTCCATTAGTATAATGTTAGTTGCATGTATGTTTCCAGAAGCATCCATTGGTACTGGGTAGTGAATAGATGTCTTCCCTAAGGTAGACTATTTCTTATTGTCTCAGCATTCCTTAGTATTCTGTAGGCTTTTGTATGTATACCTGAAGTGGTGAGGAATTGTTAATCCCTAAATGTAATCTTCTCATGAAATTATTGAAACTAGTCCTATTTATTTTGAATAAAAATATATATTCACAATCCATGAGGGTAAACTCATTTATTTCAATTGTATTCAAGATAACCAAGAAGATGCCCCTCCCTAACTGTGACTATTTTTGTTGTAAAACAACAGTGTTAAAATTTATCCTTTGTGTATGTTGACTGTTCTCCACTATCTCCTTAAGTTGGATTTGGAAATGCCCAGAGCCACTTTAGAGGAGTGTTTTTAAGGATGTTTTCAGAAGTGCTACCTGAGGAAAAGGGACAACCCACCCTGTGTGTGATCGGTACATTGGACTGGGTTCATAGACTGAAAAGAAACAAAGTAGGAGAGAACAAGTTGAGCAACTCTCTCTCTCTCTTTCTCTCTCTCTCTCTCTCATTTATTTGTGAGGTTAAGAACATGTAAGCAGCCTCCTCACACTCTTGGGATGCCTTTCCACTGTGGAGGACTGTGATCCTTCAGCCTCCAAACCAAAATAAACTTACCCTTTCCCATTTGCTTTTGACACACATTTTGTGATATCAACAAGAAGCAATGGTTACTTGATCTTTAATAGTGAAGAACAAATATTTCTAATTTCACCAAAAAGAAAGAGCAAGAAGAAAGGAAGGAAGAAGGGAATAAAGACAAAATGTTTTTGAAGTTCACATTGACAATAACTAAGGACTAAGTGTTTTAGAAGTGAAATAGGTTTCATATAGCTCGAATAGCATATAATGGGCAATCATGCTGCATTTTTTTATCTGCCTTATACATGCCTGACCTCACATTAACAAACTGGCAATTGTTTGATAAGGTTAGTTAAAAGTGAAATCTCAGTTTTTATTCATGTAATTTTTGAGCAAGTTGAAAAAATCTAATATATCAGAATCAATGTTCTGGTAGTTGGGATAATGAAAGGTTAGGCAGTAGTTTCCTTTCAAGTCTCCAGAACTTTGTACATTTTAAACCTTGTTTTAGAAGTGCACCTAATGAGGTCAGCAACCATCAAATATGGAAGAGAAGTGTCAGCAGGGGCTAAATCTGACAGTTTGCTCATTAGTCACTGTCAAGACTAGCTTATGAACTTTTAATGACAATTCCTAATGAGAAATCCTAAAAAATGCAAATGAAATAATGAGCATGGATGAGACTGGTGTATGTGCCAGAATGATATATTCTACCCATATGAGGTTAGAGTTTTGTGAACTAATGTACATAAATTTAAATATAACTCAGTCATACTAATATCTATGACCTTTGGTGATCTGGCCTTTTCATAATATGCTTACTTAAGTCCATGAATTTGAGATGAGTCAGTCAGACTCTTTTCCTGTGTAGAGTTGCACTGTGAAGTCTAAATATTGAAATGCATACTGGAGACAGGTGTTATTTATTAAATATGCTTATTTTTCAAATTTTCTGCTACTTTTGAACTCTGCATCACCCCATGCTTACCCCTGCTGATTTTCTAATGTTCCAGGGTCACACCTGTTTTTAGGGAAGTGTGGGAGGGAGTGGGTTGGGATTTGAGAAAAACATCTGGGTGAACTTTGCTGTAAATGATTTTCAGCTGTCTCTCCATCTTTTCACCTTCTGCCCCTGTTTCTTCCCTGCTAGCTACAGCAGAATAACTATTCCTGCCACTTGGGTTTGGATACTTTTTTATAAACAATCTGGCAGCAAACATTTCTACTTGAATGCTGAGCAGTATTTGCATTCATCAGAAACCTCAAAGATAGTATACAAATATAAGGAGAAGAAATTTCATAACATCTTAATTAAAATTGATATAAATGTATATGTTACTAGGGAAAGGACAATATAGATTTTATACATAGTTTTTGAATTCATGTAAACTTTAGGAAGTTATTAAAAATACCAGGGCGTATATTCATAAATGAGACGCTACTTAATGATACACATCACACTGTTTCAGTGATCATATGATGTTACAAAGTCTTTGTACAGACATTAGCTTCCAGTGAATTCCCCCTAGTTTTATAATCCCTTCCTCTCCCAGAGCAAAGGTTTATATAAATGCTATTACCTGTGACTGAATACCGGGAAGAGACATGAGATGCTCAACTATTAAGCAACAAAATTTGAGAAATTGATAAGAGAAATTGGAATGGTAAATTATTTAAGTTCAGATAAATCTGTGCTGAAGGAGTCAAAATAGTTACTAGTATGTTTTGTTTGTTTGTTTGTTGATTTGTTGGTTTTTCTTTGAGACAGGGTTTCTCTGTGTAACTTTGGAGCCTATCCTGGCACTTGCTCTGGAGACCAGGCTGGCCTCGAACTCAAGAGATCCCCCTGCCTCTGCCTCTGATGGGATTAAAGGAATGTGCCACCAATGCCCGGCAATAGTTACCAGTTTTATGTGGATGATTTGTGGAGTGCCTACTTAATTTTCCTGAAGTATTTTAGTCTCCTCCTGCAATCTTTGAGATTTATACTTATGTTACCTGAACTTCTAATTAAGAATGTGACAACCAGGTGTCTAGATAAGAATAATAAAGGACTTCAAAGGAGAGGTAGGAGAGTAACAGATGTAACAGAGTGTGAATATATTCAAAATATTATATTGTATATAATATTTATGAAACTTTCAAAACTGAAGAAAAATAATCTAGTGGGAGGTGTGATTTAGGTAACTGTTTTCTTAACACTGAACTGACTTTTGCAAGTTGTTTTCTAATTTCTGTATGCACATTGTGGAATTAACCTTTCCTATTTTCCATATAAATAATTTTTAGACCTGTAAAATGGATGGTATGAAGGATAACATGGAGGGTGACCTTGCTGCTAATCATTTGTCCTGTGAATATAATACATTATGCACTGGATTATAATAAATCAACTCTCTCTAAACCATCAAAAGTGCATCGCATAGACAGAGTTTTCTCCATTTTATAATTGGTTAAATCAAGGATCACCAAATCTATATCGTAGTCATTGCTAGATGCAATCAGTGGGCAAGATTCAAATAAAACTTTAACGTCAAAGGTCTTGCTTGCTATTAATATGCACAATCTCATATACAACTCAAATTTTACTCATTTCTTAAATGCAGGTTATAGAAGTATGTTTGACATTTTGTATCAAATATTCTCCATAGTAATAAAATCCATCATGTAATTGATGTTTGCACTAGTTTTTGATCCCTGTTGTTAGCAAATTGATAACAGTGGGATGCTTCAATAAAAACTAAAGACTTATTATTGTACGAATTTGAGAGTAAGGAATTCAACATTGATTGTACTTTGGCAGAATGAAAGGGATAACAGGACAGATTTTTTTTTTCTGTTTGTTATGTTTGTTTTGTTTTCCATCTTCTGGAGGTGAATAGATTCCTTACCTAAGGTTTTTCCTTCTGCCTTGAAATTTGATAGCAATAGTCTTTCTTAATCATCTCATAACTCTCCTTCTTTCTGTGCATAGGAACACCTGTGTGTAGGTGGAAGCCTCTATGAGATAATCTAGGACACTGTTTAGAATCAAGCTATCAGAAATCTTAATCTGTTCCCAAGTTTAACTCTCCTTCAATATGTTCCTTATATATTCACAAGTTCTGGAGATTAGAATGTAGAACTGTTTAGGGATGGTCCTTATGCTGTTTATCAAAATGTTTCATATTATAATTTAAAGCTCAAGTCTAACATTTTGAATAGTTGTGATCACCTTGCTCAGTCTATTTCACTAGTAGTGAGATTGTTGTTTTATGATATATGTATCTAAAATGGTGCAAAAATGTTGTGTATGTAAACACATGTGATAAATTATTTTTAAATATATGCTAATATATAATTTCTACAATGTATACTTTCTCTCATGTAAATCACTAATCTGTAATCATTTTATTTGAGGTGATATTTTCAAACTCTAAATATAATAGTGAACATATTTATACCCACATTAGAAATGAAACCTTAATTCTTAATAAAATATTCATGTTTGTAAATTTACCTTTTGAAAGTTCTTTGGGACTATATTTCTGGTCAACCAGAATTTTCTAGAATGTATATGACTCTGTATTCTTACATTAACATATTTTCTTTTCATTGGTGAGTTTAATAAATATATGTTAAACTGTGCTATATAGAGAGATATATGTATACATGCAAGCTAATTTGTCTGGGAAGCAGGGGAAACACATGACACAACATGTGTGTGGAGGCCAGAAGAAAATTCTGGAGTCAATTTTCTTCTTCGATAATGTGTCACTAGGAGTGGGGCATTAGGTTTAGTGGAAAGCGCCTTTCCCCCTGAGACACCTCGCCAATGCACAGATTTCTTGTTTTACTGTTTGAAGCAGTACTTCATTTAGTAAATCCTGTCAGCTTCCTAAATTCTGTACTTCCAAATTAAGTAAAGAAATGTTACGGATATGACTAAACCTATGAGCATTAATATACGAAAATATGTTTGCAGACTAATAAAGTTATCACACTCTACTTACACTAACAATGAAAAGAAAAGAATTTTCCAGGATGAACACACAGACTTTCAGTAGAAATGGGGAAACAATCTTCTGCCTCAGAGCTAGCAAGGAATTGGAGACTGTAGTCCTGTAAACACTGGGAACAGGATTTGGTCAGCAAGCTGAATGAGTTTAGATGTAGATGTTTCTCTGCAATCCTTCACAGTACAATGCACACCTGTCAACATTTGATCTTTGCCTTCTGAGATCATAAACAGGTGTTCCATATAAGCCCACTGAAACCTCTGACTTATCTAATTAAGATTTTTTAAAAATTCAGGTTTACTAGCCATCGGGGGTGTGGTGATTCCATAATGGCAAACACAAACCTAAAAACAAATTGTTTGATAAACTGCAGTCAATTAGTAATAAGAGAATAAGCCCTGAATTTATCAAAGCTGCTTTCTTATCATTTAAATTGGCAATGATTAATAATAATTCCATCCAGGATAAACCAAAATCCTTTTAGAAGAACACTGGTGATAATATTAATTTGTCATGGCTCCCTGTAGTCCAATTTAATGTGTAAAGATTAAAATTCATATGCAACTTCATTTGAAGAAGAGATATTGACAATAGAAAGACATATGCAAAGAGTTTTGAATTTTATTACACACTTTTCTTCTGTATGAACATGCACACTAATGCAAAAGTGCAATAATCAGCAGAAATTTGCACAGTCTGTGTTTGTTGCTACACAATAATACCCACAGAGTATCTTGAATGAAAATAATGAAGGGGCTGAGGAATGGACTGTGGCTGTCACCTTTATAGTAGCAAAAATCTACCACATATCTTGGGGTTATTTAATTATGTCTGTCCTCTATCTCAGGAAGGGAGATTTGGGATGGGGAGGCAACAGATTATTATTATTGTGCATTGTTTAAATTTTACCAAATGTCTATACAAACTTTTAAAGTTGTGATAATTCATAAGCATAAGAACCCTTTGGGTATGGACATAGATTTTATGATGTCTTAAAACTGTTGTCTGGATTGTGTTGGGTTAAAGCATCTAGGCACTAAACATTGGTTTACTTTTTTGTCTCTGGTTTGTTCCTTTTTTTAAATTTATTTATTAGTTCTAGTTAGGAAACAAGCTTGTTTCACATGTAAGTTCCTTCTCCCTCTCCCTCCCCTCATCCCAACATTGGTTTATTTTTATGTCATTCATCTTACTACATTAACCTGTTGCTCCTTCACTTTTGTCTTACAATCATCTATGACATTAGTACTGAACTCCCAACACCTCTGGCTGTAGTAGATAATTTACTAAATTTAAGTTTTGTCTTTCATTCATCTTCCTCAATAAAGTATATTAGATAAAACTTCTTTATTTGATGAAGATGAATATAATAATATCCTAATTATTCATTAGTCTTATTTATCCATTATAGTTTGGTGTGCATAAATACTTTGTTTCATGGAAATAAACATTATTTTATCTGGAATTTTGATACTTGTCATCTGTTTCATTTGGTTTATAGCTGCATCTCTCAGGTATTTCAGTGTCCAATATTTGGTATTCTGCTATGAACTCTTACTTATATTTTAACCTGTAACCTGAGAACCATGTGATATTGAGTCTCCTTGGCATCTATAAGTAATTCATTCTCTTTTGATCCATTTTCTGTGCATTAATATTGGCAATTTTAAAATTTCTTTTATACCTACATTCTAGGGGAAAATATAACACAGAACCCTCATAAGTTGAATCTTCCAGTGCATGAATATAAATTTTTGCATGATTGGATGGGATAAGATACCACAATGCATTATTTTACATGATTACTATCAATTCAAATGTGTGTCTGTGTGCGTGTGTATTTTAGTGATACATCCACCAGTGTGCAGAGCCCAGACATAGACATCAATATCTTCCTCTCTTGCTTATGAGCAAATATTTTTAAATAGGCTTCCTCACATAAGCTGTAACTCACAGTTTTCGCTTCACTGGCTGGATAACAAACTTGTGTTATCTAGCTTCAGACTAGCTTGGATTTACATGTGCAACCTACATGCCTTGCCTTTACATAGATGCTTTTGATCCTATCCCAGATATTAATTCTTGCACAGTGCTTAGAACCCTATACATTTTCTCATTAGCCCGTATCAATTATTTTTGAAATGTATTGTAAGTATATATTGTTCTCCAAATTAGAACATACATTGTATTATTATTTAAACTCTTCATTAAAAACTATGGTACAAATATTTTTTAAATACCAGTTTACATTTTCTGGTATTTAAGATTCATTTATATTTATTTTATGGTTACTAGTGTTTATCTTCATGTTTGTATGTTTATGGACTGCATATTGGTGACTGTGGAAGCTAGAATAGGGTACAAGGTCCCCTGAAACTAGAGGTAGGGGACATTTTCAGCTTTATTTCTGTGCTGGTAATCACTGGAAGAGCACTAAGTTCTTTTAACCACTGAACCATTGTTCCAGAAACCATGTTCATTTCAATAATGGAACATTTTGTGGTTACTCATGTAATATAGACACATGTCTTTCTTTCCATCAGATTTCTTCTATTAATTATCTAGAAAACTGCCATTTTTACAGAAAAGTAACTTGACATTATTTTTATTTCCTAAAAGTAAAACTCTTGATTTAAAAAAGGAAAACAAACAAAAAACTTCTTTCAATTTTTTTTCATCTTGTAAATGAACAATCTTGTAGAATTATTTGTGTAAACTTATATCCTAATTAGAATTGTGTCCATTTTACTTCTCTAAGACTTTTTAGAGTATGTATACTATAGACTTATGTAATCTTGTAATCTAGTTCTTTCTGTTATTGTAAGGTATATGATTCAGAATACATGAAGACGAACCCATGAGTATGCAAATGGGTTAGTTTTATATGGAAAACCTATCATTCTATTATATTTTAAATTCTGAAATGTGTGAATATAAGGAAAATAATAACCTATGTTGTAGGATCAGTGACATGTTTACTTACATGTTATATTTCCCAGTGCACATATAGATCTCCTACACAGAAGACAAAAAAGAGGAGAGGAGGCAGGACATGCTGCTAAGTTAAGTGCTAGAAAGATCTTAGCAAGACAATAAATTATACTGTATTATCGTGAAATATTGACTTATCATAATGAAGACAAGAGTTTTCTTATGCATATTTCTGATATTTTGAATTTTTATAAAAGTAAAGCAGAACAACAGAAACTATTTCATAAAACACATACTTGATGAAAGATATAAAGATTTCATGTCATTGTTAAATTGGCCATAGAAAATAGTGTCTCCAAAGAATCTTTTTACCTAGTGAGAAAGGAATAAAATTGTCACCCCTGATAGTGTTTCTTATTCTGCCTCATTGGAAACATGTTTCTATTATTGATATCATTTTTGTCTATATGTGTTTTGCATTAATGTTGTTATATCTCTGCATACCACATGACTCCTTAATGTCCATGGAGGCCAGGAGGGAGAATTGAATCCTCTGAAACCAAGTTTAGGGTGTTTGTGACTTGCCATGTGAGCTAAGAGTGACCAGAGCTCTTATTCTTTGGTCTAGCTCTCTAGTCCCTGAAGAGTATTTTTAATATCATAATTATATTACACACTTACCATTATTTTCCACAGGCCTTCAATTCAGACATTGATAGATGTTTATAAGTTGTTACTAATTCCCCAACCTCTGATGTGGACTAATACAGAAGATGAAAACAGATTTGTGTTTTTGTTATGTACAACATTAGGAAAGACACACATACTATTGCCCCTCTTACCTGTTTCACCAATTCTTGATTCAGGAACTGTGGCCACATTTTTAATCCTATATGGTCCAGACAGGTATGTATTTCTCTTTTGATAATCAGTGTTTACTTAAATGTGTGAATAAAGTATATTCCGTTTCTGTCCCCTACTGGATGGAGGAAAGAGGCACCTCCTTGGAAGTTTTACAATCAGTAACTAATTTTTGGTAAAAAGGAAACTTTTTGGAGTTAAGTTGTACAAAGCAATCAAGGGATATAGCTTCATCATATCTCCTTTAGGCAGAGTATTCAATTCTTTTATTTTGTTGCATAGTTTTTAATGGATCGACCTGTCACCCCAAGTAACCCCTGAATCATGCCCCTCTAAAAAAAAAATCCCATTGAATTATTTGGATTACAATGCTAGGTCTGACTAATGGTTTCTATGTTCTGCCATTGCTCTTTTCTATATGATGAGTAGAAATGTAGATACTCCAGGAAAAAGAACTCAGCAAATAAAAATATCTTAGTTTTAAACATATAACCTCAAATGAGGATTGAAAATCATCAACACGTTTATATTAGAAGACAAATAGTCATAAAATTTAAAAACTTGATGAAGATGGCATTAGCATTCAGTTATACTCCACTGACACTCATGAAAATGACACTGTCTATTGGCTGGACCAACCAAATGCTATGCTTTGCTTTGTCACTGCTCTGTTCAAATGTGCTCATGCACAAAACTAATGAGATCAGGAATATAATGTCCTAGCATGAGCTTTCTCATTAGTCTTTTATTAAAATTCCAGATTCCTCATCCACACTGCTTAAAATTCTCTTCAAGTTTAGCATCTTCAGAAATAATTCCCTTAGCCATGTAAGCTCACTTGATGTGTGCTGTAAGATCATTGGCTAAAGTTCTGCATTACTAGAAAAGAATTCCTTCTTTGCTTAGTACTGAAGCTGTCTATAGTATCTCTGGTTATACTCTGCAATCTGATTACATATTCTCTGGGTGTTTTGGTGCAGCAATGATTTCACAAACATTTTCTTTTAGAAAGAATAGCAACATTTGATATCCAGTATGTTGGTTGGAATGTGGTCTTTTTGTTTATTCTTTGGAAATTATCAACTTTATCAAATACTACAGCTTCATATGTTTTGTTTCCTTACCAAGGTGAAAATGCTTGGTTACACCAGTAGTCAACTATGAAATATGAACTAGAGCTGTTTGCATCACAGTTAGCATTGACTTTAGAATTTATTGGAACAGTTTCTCTCAGATGACAAGTACTTTTGTTGCAACAGAATTAATGTATTTTCACAATGTTTTGATAGATGAATGTGTCTCTGGCAAGAGACACACTTTGAACATTTGAATAAAATATCTTAAAAGCTACCATTATTCCTCACTTTTGTATCAGGGGATCCAGATATTACATGAAGGCATTTATTTGAAAAATAAAACAGAATGCTTGCAAGCAAATCCATAAGAGTAAGAAAGTCTCTGATAAAATGTGACACCTTCTTCATATCCCCTGGGCAATCTTCTCTCAGGTAATTAAGCTCAGAGAGAGATTTACTTACTTTATTTTATGGTGCAAAGGGAATGCTTAAAAAAGTTTAATCATTTGCCTTGAAATGTAAGCAGACATTTGTAGAGAAAATAATAAAATATTTCAAAGCACTGACTAAATGCTACTAAACCATATCAGTAAGTAGGAAGTGTCGGTTAGTTCTATTTGAGCTTTTAGTATCTATTGTATGAACATAAAAATTGAAGTGAATAAATGAAGAGTTTTACATGGTGCTGTATAAACAATAAGTAGAAAAGTAGCTGAATGTCAGGACCATCATAGCAGTGATTGTGAGACAGCAGTCTGCAACAGTTTCAACCAATCTCCAGATGACCCAAACCATCAGGTGACCAGGGAACATCTAGGGAATAGGTGTGGGCACCAAGGCTTAGTTGTTCAAATATGCTCTGTATTGAACTACTATAGCTATACAGTGTCCTCTGTTCTCTGTATCCTTTAGGCAGAAAACTATGCATTCAATATAGAGCCCAAATGAGTATCCCTGAAGGAGTTTCCACAAAATCAGATCTGTGGAATCCTGATTAGTTTCCACTTATAAAACCTCTAAAACATTGTCACACAAGAAGCATTCTTTTTGCTAAAATAAAGGTCCTTTTGGACTTTATTCCCCTCTCTGGCCCACACACACACACACACACACACACACACACACACACACACACACACACATACACTCACAGAAAAAAAATTTAAAAATCACATCTGATACATTACCCACTACAGAAAGGTGACATGCCATTGAGGCTTTATCAAATAGGAATTTTCATGGTAGAATACTTGAGATAGTGATGTTATGCTAAGACAGTGATTTTTTTATTCTTGATACCCAGTATAAGTGAAGAAATATATCCAGCAAGCAACATTTTAATCCCCAGATGCCCAAAGTGGTTCTTGAAGCAAAATAGCTTATTGAGAGAAAATGTACAAATTTGGAAAGAGGAGTTGGATGAAGTGTAAATAGAAGGTAGCTGTTGTAAATAAAACACATTATTTATGAGGTGTGTTGCATTAAATCTTTAGTGTTTGTACTGTGTGGCTTCCTATTTTGCTTTTGAAAGTTGTTTTCATGAATTATCAGTAAGGCAATGACACCCAGGAAATATGTTCAGTTATATCCCAGTGGGGATATGTCAAACCTTTATAATTCATGCTATGGAAATGTTAGGGTTTCATGTCGGATTTTCCAGAAGTACGTGTTCAGATTATTTTGAACATTAAATCATTATTAGAGACAGAACCTGTGGGAACAAAGGGAAGAAGACATATTAAGCTGAGCATAAATACAGATGCAGATATGACAAAGCATAACTTCATTAGCAGATAATTCCCAAATTAAAGTTGTTGCACATTAGAGTTGTCCATCCTGTACTTAAATGACTGATCCAGTGTAACCCACCTTCCTTATTTCAAGACGGAACATCCAGTCTTCACTGCCCCTCATACCTGAGGCCTCTGGAAATCTGTTCGTTATGTTGAATCCGATTATAAGAAAATAAAAACTGGAATGGTTGGTGGTCTTTCTGCATCCGGCAATGAATAATTCCATGATGCTGATCCAGGTTGCATGCTCATATCTACCACTGCGATGTGAGAATTCTAGCATAGGTTTAAAGGTAAGAAGTGAATCTACCCTGAATAGATAATATATTAAAACGTGCCAATTGTGTTTCAATGCTCCAATAGCCCTATGGAAATTTCAATTGCTATTGACAACAAAAGTATTTAATAACATATATCATAAAAAATTTCTGTTTTCTCAATACCTATTCTAAATGTGACTCTTGTTTTCAACCCAATATTTAGACATGCACCCAAATCAAATTTGTTTCTTTATATCTCTAAATGTGGCCAACTTTATATTATTTTTTACAGTTTTTCATTTATTTTCTCTTATTTTGTGGATGTATAATGCTGACCTCAGATATTTAAAGTTAAAAGATGATAAAGGCAATGAATTCCTTTTTTTAAATATAGCTAAAACACTAACAACATCACACTAAACAGAAAAATCCTGCTATATTATTGTGACAGATAATTCCAATGGAAAAAAAAAACAAGCACAATATATTTGAAATTCAAGACTACAGAAAACCATAAAATTACATTTTGTACATCTTATATCCATATCTCAAGAAATATTTTTCTTTGAAGAACAAAAGTTTTATTTATTTTTTAAAAATGAGTTTAGTTTTATAGAGGCCAAAGTTTCTCTTTTTTTATATTCAAATAAACAAATGTTGAAACTTAGCCTACTTGGAATTCATATACCCAGGATTCATTCACTAAAAACTAATCAGAAAGGAAAACATGAATAAAAAAAAATAAGGTCACTGACAGCTATGATGTTGACATATTTTTCCATGGCTTTCTTCAATCAGAGTTTTGACATTTCTTTGACCAGCCAGAGCCTTGATGAACCCTTCTGTTAGGAGTTTTTACAGAAGTAAGGAAGCATGAAATTAATTTCCCCAAGTGCAGTAGCTTACAGATGCCAGCAGATCTCATAACTCAGTAATACTGGTAAATCCCTAAATTTGTTCTTTAGCTTCTAAAATTATTGTTGGTATCATTGCTCTCAGGGTTTTGCTGAGTGAATTTTTTCAGACTTTCTTTTAGCTTCTGATGTAGAAACACTGGGTTACACAGTCTCAGAAGAAGAAGAAAAAGAAAGTTCCTTTCCTTGATGAATATGTTTATATATATTTATTTTCTCTGGTTTTATTTCGATTACTAATTGTCTGATTATAGTCTTTTCTTAAGAAGACCCTGAAGCCAAGCAAATACCCTTTCATAGTTCATTGGAAATTGATTCACTTCTTGAGTGTGTTTACAGTGACAGAAGAACACTGTTCAATTGTGACACAATTGAACCTCTATATAAAATATTTGAGGATTTTCACATGAAGCATTTCAAATATGGTTTGTAAGTTTCTCCTTGGTAATAGTTTATATGCTGTCACATCATATTGTCCTACACAATATAATTTTAGTATTTAAACATTATAACTTAACACATTTGTATATAAATAATTTTTAATACTTCTGGTAAAGTCACTGTTTTTGAGTAACAGTCAACTTTCCTAAAGTAATTATTAAATGGAGGAAAGAATACTATAAAAGGAATTCTCCATTTTTTCCTTTACAACTGATAATCTTCAAGTTGTTTATAAAACTTCTAGCTAATTGTTTCCTAATCCAGTTTTGATTGCATGCTTTCTGCTGATAAACCTTGAGAGATATTTTATATAGATCTTCAGAACCATGCCTAAACCACCCTGGAACATGAGCCTCACTAGATGGAAAATCTGCACTAAATCAAGCTATTATCAGCTCCCAGTGCATGACAGAAGAACATGCACTGCAAAGGTATTTAAATGTCAACTCATTCTAAGTACATCTCACAAAGGAAAATTTTCAGCTCTTAACCAGCTCTATGTTCATCTCACACCCAATACCTTTTACAATAGTATGTAAGTGAGATGTATATGCCTCGAATCCAATGAGTTTCCAGCTTTATGCCAAAGCTTCTAGAGTAAGACAATGTAAAACATCTAAATGAAAGTCTTAATACTGCGTTCTTACATAGAGGTACAAGTATTAATCAGAAGTACTGTAACATCTATGCAACCCATAGTAGAAATTAGTGCAGTCATCATAGATTTATAAGATGTTTTGTTAAGAATTCCATCCTCTCTTGGTTTCTAAGAAAGTATATGTACCTTGCATCTCTTAGTTCAAAGAAATTGGTGCAGTACTTTGTAAATCTCTTTGGATTCTGTAGAGTATACATGGGACATGGCTCAAGTCTACTTATTACTTCATTTAATATCTATCTATTTGGAGTTAGTACAGAGAAAAGTAGTCCTACAAAAGACTGAAGCAATGATATTCACAGCTTTACCCATTAAACAGAATGATAAGAGAGTTCTCAGCTTCTTATAGATGTTCCTTCTAGAAAGATACATTTTGTGTAAACTGTAAGAATAAACACCTTTCAAAATTTGTTCCCTCGTTACAATAAATCTTATCTATTTTCCTGAAGGAAATCCATTTCCTCAGCCAGAATCTATTTTTACATTTTACAATGTCAGAAGCAAAGTCCTACTTGTGGGACAATAAATAACTGCAATTATTTCTACCCATTGTGATCTGGGTACTAGGTACAGCAGATCTGTCATGTCATTAGACTTACTTGAAACATAATTCATTTATTGTGTAAGCAAAACAGTGCAGTAATAGAGTCCAGATATTGTTATGTGGCTGCATGTTAGTGATGTATGCAGGGTGGTCTGTTTACCCATAGCTACCCTTTGCTTAATACCTCACATTCAAGGATACTAAATCACTATTGTATTTCAAGAATAACAGGCAATGCAAAGTAAAATAAACTAAGCAGGGAAGTGGGTATACTAGCTGCTTATCTTCCCTGCTTTCTACCCCTCCAAATACAACCTCAGTCATATCCCCTAGATCTATATTGATCACCTGTCATGGTCTTCCCCCCAATATCTGATGGAGGCTACAGCAGATGACGCATCTTCTACTCCAGCCTTACTCCATCTTCACAATTTTTTCTAGCAGGCATTCCTTGGGAAGCTGCCACCCAAGCATGCCAAAGATGCAAGTAGGCCAGCAAAGCAGATAAGTGAACTTTAGCTCTTTACACACCCACCTCCTCCAAATCCAATGCTCTAGTCTCACTTCCATGTCTACAGAAGACTACCTGCTGTGTCCCCGGCACACTGCCCCAATTCCCAGGGAACTCAGTAGATCCTGGTGGAACACCCTGCTTTTCTATCTCCTGTGGACTCCCTCAAACCCCACCAATTCATCACTAGTCCTAAGTATCAGCCACATTACCTAGAAACATATTTTACCATAACCGCTAGTGAACACTGCAGAACCCTAAAAGGGTGCCCTAGAAGGCAGCATATAGCTACACTCTACTGAAAATCAGAAAGAACTAAAGAAACTAATAGCCAAAACACCCAATCAATGAAGCCAAGATCAGCTATCAGCACCTATAATTACAGCCATGCAAACCCCAGAGGCAGAAAAACCACTGAAAAACCATACTCAATAATGGCCAGAACAGTGTGACCATATTGAAGCCCAGCAACACAATTAAAGTACATCCTGAAAAAATGTAACATGGCTGAAGCACAAGATAAGGGCCTTAACATAGCCTTTGTGAATATGAAATGAAAGAACACAACCTGGGAACAACCTTTTCTAATTCCAGCATTCCCTCAGACTGTGTTTTTTTATTGCCTCTATCTTGGATTTCAAATCTTGCACTGTTTGAATTGTTTCTTGCAATTTTGGGTTTGTCTTTTCTTGCATTTCTTTGCAGGATGTCCTCTCTTAGGCTCTCTATCATCTGCATGAAGATGTTTTTTAAGATTGTTCTCTTCTGATTCATCTGTGTTGGAATGTTCAGGTCTTACTGGCATAGAGTCCCTAGACTCTGGGGCATCATATTGTTTTTTCTGTTGTTGAATGTGTTCTTATATTGTCATCTCCCCATCTCTTCTTCCAGTGGATGCAGATGGTGTCTCTTTCTCTCCTGGTGTGTACAAGTCTAAGGTCCTCTTCCAGTTGGTGCAAGAGGGTCTGATAATCTTATGGGTCTCAAGGTGATACAGGGGTTCTGAGAAACATGCTTTCAAGGTGGGTGGGAGCAGGACTAGCACAGAAATGTCAGCAACCCTCTTTCGGACAGAGGACTGATCTCCAAAATTTACAAAGAACACATGAAGCTAGTTTCCATAACACCAAATAATCCAATTAAAAAGTGGGGTACAGAACTAAATACAGAATTCTCAATAGAGGAATCTAAAATGGCTGAAAGACACTTGAGAAATTGCTCAACATCCTTAGCCTTCAGGGAAATGCAAATCAAAGCAACTCCTATCAGATTGGCTAAAATAAAAAACACTTATGCTGGAGAGGATGTGGAGAAAGGGGAACACTGCTCCACTGCTGTTGGGAGTGCCAACTCTTATAGCCACTTTGGAAGTCAGCATGGTGATTCCTCAGGAAAATGGGAATAAGTTTACCACAAGATCCAGCAATTCCACTCTTAGGCATGGGGAATATGCCTAAGATACACATTCATATAACAGGGACATGTGTTCAACTATGTTCATAGTAGCATTGTTGGTAATAGCCAGAACCTGGAAGCAATCTAGATGCCACTCAACTGAAGAATGGATACAGAAAATGTGATATACATTTACACAATGGAGTACTACTCGAGGAAAAAACAATGGAATCTTGACATTCTCAAGCAAATGGATGGAACTAGAAGAAACCATTCTGAATGAGATAATCCAGTCACAAAAAGACAAACATGGTATGCACTCATATATGGATTTTAGACATAGATTAAAGGATTACCAGCATACAATCCACAGTGCCAGAGAAGCTAGGAAACAAGGAGGACCCTAAGAGAGACATACATGGTCCCCTGGAGAAGGGGAAAGGGACAAGATCTCCTGACCAAATTGGGAGCATGGGGGGGGGGAGAGGGTGCAAGAAGAATGAGATGGGGAGAACATCAGGTTCCAAATATTTTGCCATAAGAGGATTTCTTGGCATCCAAAGCTCAGGAGCTCAGGTCTTCTTTGTATTACAGATGCTATCTGATTTGCTATTGAATTGCAGAGCCTCAGTGGATAAAGCCTCCTAGTTTGCATCTCCACAGAACTAAACATTTGAATAGGCCTGCACCTGGGCTGAGGGCTAGGTGCATGTGACAAATGAGGACAGAGAAAGTTAGGAGGTATCTGGTGGAGGGGTCTACCAGAGGAGAGATGGTTGAGAGAGATTTGCTGATAGAGTCTAGAAAGATGAGAGACAAATAGCCTTGTGGTCAGGGAAGCACAGTTATATTACATCCAGGTAGATGTTGAATAAAGAAGAGACTCCAGTTTTGAAGCATGAAACTGAGAACTCTCTAAAGATGACAAGATGACTGTGTCTGGTCTTTATTGCCATTGGGTTGTAGGGAATTTCCAAGTCCATGCATTCCCACTCAGACTGGACCTTGTGGCTTTTGAGGTTTAGGGCTGAGACATGCCAGGCCATCACAGGAGAAGAGGAGGGGTGAGGAGGACATAAGGAAGCAGGAACTTTGTGTAGGGGAAAGAATAGAAGTGAGGAAAAAAAAGAGATAACATAAGAGAGGGAGCCATTATAAGTTTAAAGAGAAATCAGGCACTAGGGAAATGTCCAGAGATCTACAAGGATGACACCAACTAACAATCCAAGTAACAGTGGAGAGGCTACCTTAAATGCCCGCCCCTGATAAAGAGATTGTTGACTAACTTAGATGCCATTCTAGAGCCTTCATGCAGTAGCTGATAGAAGTAGAAGCAGAGACCCACAACTAATCAATGAACTGAACTGGAATCCAGTTGCAGGGAAGAACGAGTGATGAGCAAAGAGGTCAAGACCAGGCTGGTAAAACTCTCAGAAACAACTGCCTTTAACAATAGGGAGCTCTTGGTCCCTACACTTACAGCTGGGAAACTAGCGTGGAACTGATCCGGACCCCATGAATGTGGGTGTCAGTGAGGAGGCCTAGTAAATCTATGGGGCCTCTTGTAGAAGACTAGTACATATCCTTAGCATAGGAATGGAATTGGGGAGCCCATTCCACATAGAAGGATACTCCCTGAGCCTAGACACATATGGGCAGGCCTAGGCCCAATCCCAAATGATATGACAGACCCTGAAGACCCCCTGTGGAAGGCCTCCCCCTCCCTGGGGAGCAGAAATGGTATGGGATAGGTAGGGTGTTAGTGGCGGGGGGGGGGGGGGGCAAGTGTAGGAGGGAAGGGAGATTGAACTGGGGTTGACATGTAAAACAATCTTATTTCTAATTTAAATAAAACATGGAGAATAAAAAAGAAAATGTGATACATTTACACAATGCATTGTTACTCAGCAGAAAAAAAATGGCATCATGAAATTTGCAGGCAAATGGATGGAATTAGGAAAAGTCACCTTTAGAGCAGTAACCCAGAGCAGGAAATAGAAACACAGTATATACTCACACATAAGTGGATATGGCCCTAAAGCAAAGGATAATCAGACCACAAACCACAGCTCCAGAGAATCTAAGTAACAGGAGGACCCTAAGAGGGGCACACAGATAGGCCTGAGAATGGGGGAATAGATGAGATCTCCTTGTTAAACTGGGGTGGGGTGGTAGAGGAAGGGGATGGGTGATCTGAGTGGTCAAGTTGGAGGAGGGACAGAGAGGGAGAGCAATGAAAGAGATATTTTGATGGAGGGGACCATAATGGGGTTAGGGAAAAACAGAGTGCCAGGGAAATTCCCAGGAATCCACAAAGAGGACACCAGCTCCGACTCCTAGGAATAGTGGAAGGGGTGCCTGAACTGGCCTTCTCCTTAATAAGATTGGTGACTACCCTAACCTTCATCATAGAGCCTTCATTCTGGCTCAATGGAAACAGATACAGAGATCCACAGCCAAGCACTGGGCTGAGCTCCTGAGTATATTTTAAGAAAGGGAAGAGGGATTACATGAGAAAGGGAAGTCAATGTCATGATGGGGGAACCCATAGAGACAGATGATCCAAGCTAGTGGAAGTGCACAGACTCTAGACCAACACCTAGGGAGCATGCATGGTACCGACCTAGGCCTTCTGCATTTGTGTGACAGTTTGTAGCTTAATCTGTTTGTGGAGTCTATAACCATGGGACCAGGATCCTTCCCTGGGAAATGAGCTGGCTGTTTGGAAACTATCCCCTAGGATGGAATGCCTCATTCAGCCTTGATACATTGGAGGGGAGGAGTCTGGTCCTGCCTCAACTTGATATGCTATGCTTTGTTGACTCCCATGCGAGGCCTTACAGTTTTGGAGGAGTGGATTTCAAGGTAGGTAGAGGAAGGGAAAAGGAGGTGAGGAGGGAGGAGAACCTGTAGTTGGTATGTAAAATATACATACACAAATGGGGCAGAGATCGAGAAAGAAATACCACAAGATCAAAATAACAGGACTCAAAAACTTTCCTAATTGATAACTCTCGACATTAATGATAACAATTCCACAATAAAAAAGATACACACTCACTGGTTGAATGTGAAAACGATATCCATTTTTCTTTTTTATCCAAGAAACAGACATGTACAGCAAGAGGATCATGAATGTAAAAAATTATTATCAGAAAATGGACATAAAAATCAAGCCATTGTGTCCATTTTAATATTTGACAAAATAGACTTCAAGCCAAAATAAATCAACCTAGATAGGATAGGACATTTTGCCATCATCAAAGGAAAGTAATCCAACAGGAGGATATTGTAGTTATCAATATCCACCCACCAAACACAGGAACATGCAGTTCAGAAAAGAAACAATACTGTAGCTTAAATCACATATCATTTTACACATAGTGGGGACTTCAATATTCCACTTTCACTAATAAACTGATAATCCCCAAGACAAAAACTAAGCAGAGAAATACTGTGCTAACAGGCGTCATGGAAACAGAGAGAATATACCACATTCTCAACAGTTCACAGAACTTTCTCTAAAATTGACCAAACATTTTGAAACAAAACATAGCACAACAGGTAGAAGAAAATTAAAATAAAACCTCCCTTCATCTCTGATCACTAAGAATTATAGCTGTATATCAGTAACATCAGAAACACCAAGTCAGGGAGAATAAGCAACTTAGTGATGAATGAAATTAAGGAAAAATTTTAATTTTTACTAGTTGGAGGAAAATGAAAACAGCATATACACAAGCATACCTTACCCAAAGAAAGCAGTTCTAAGAGGCCAGTTTGTATCAATGAGATGCTTTATAAATAATTAGAGTGAACTAATATGAAGAAAATAACAGTTCTCCTGAATGCTCTAGAACAAATTAAGAAATCTCACCTAAAACAGAAATAGGCAGCAAGAAACAACCAAACAGTGTTGAAATCAATAAAACAAATAAAACAAACCAATAATAGAGATCACTGTTTGAAAAAAAATCGATAAGCTTGACAAACTCTCATCCAAATTAAAAAAAAAAGAAAAAAGGTAGAGTTACAAGATTCAGATATGATGCTTCCAGGTTCTGGCTATTACAATCAATGCTGCTATAACCATAGTTGAACAGATGTCCTTGTTGTATGAATGTGCATCCTTTGTGTATATGCCCAAAGAGTGGAATTTCATGTTCTCCCATGGAAGGCCTCATCCTTCTTGGGGATTGGATTGGGGAGAGCGTGGGAGGATGGGAAGGAGAGGGGACTGGGATTGATATGTAAAATATGATTGTTTCTAAACTAAATTTTTAAAAAGAAGATTCAAATGAACAAATTAAGAGATGAAAATTGCGGCAAAGCAAAAGGCAACAGGGAAATCCATAGAAACATATGGACATATTTTAAAAACTTGGACTCCACCATATTGTAAAATCTGAAAGTTAGATAATTTGATACAAACTACTTACCAAAGTTAAATCAAAGACAAATAAGCAATTTAAACAGATATTTAACCATTAGTGAAATAAAAGAAATGAATAAACTTTACCAACAAAATAAATACATAGAAAATAGATGATTTTTAGCAGAAAATTTGATCAGATTTTCAATGGAAGAAACTGAAGAAGTTTTCAGAAGATGGAAAGATATTATACACTCGTGAATTAGTAGGATAGAAAAATATCCATACATCCAAAAGCAATCTACAGATTTAATACACCCCAATCAAAAATCCAACATAATTCATTGACATTGAAATGATAATTCTGTTTTGTAAGGGACCATGACTAACCTAGGATAGCTAAAACCATCCTGAATAGTAAAAGAATTGCAGGTGTCACCATCCTCAATTTTAAGTTGTACGACAGAGATAAAGCAATGAAACCATCATGGTATGGTCACAAAAACAGACATGTTGACAAATGCAATAGAAATGAATACTAATACATATAACCACAGACATATGAACACCTGATTTTTGATAAAGAATCCAGAAAAACACACTGGAAATAAGACCACATCTTCAATAAATGGTGGTATTCAAACTAGACAGCTTCATGTAGAATACTCCAAATAGATCCATACATATGACACTGTACAAAACTCAACTTCAAATGAATCAAAGCTCTCAACATGAAACCAAATACATTGAACTCATCAACACAGAAGAAAAATTTCTTTCACTGTTAGCACAGCTACTAAGATAAAAAATTAACAAACAGGGCATCATGAAACTGAAAATCTGTACAGGAAAAGATGACATCATTTGTACAAAACAGCAGCCTACTGCATTGGAAAAGGTATTGTTTTTTTGTTTGTTCCAAATATACTTCTCAGAGGGGCTAATATACAAAATATATAAAGAGCTCAAGAACATAAGTACCCATTAAAAGGGAGGGCACCGATCTAAAGACACAATTCTGGAAAGAGGAAAGTAGAAGCATTTATAGAAATGTTCAACATCCTTAGTCATTAGGAAAAGCACAAATTAAAAACTACTTCCAATAGTGATAATGGTCAAGTTCAATAAAACAAAAACAGCTCATGCTGTTAAGAATGTGGATTGAGAAGAATATTCATCCCTTGTTGATGGATGTACAAACTCTTATAGCCTCTATGGAAATCAGTGTGGTGGTTCCTAGGGAAGACAAGAATTGATTTACCACAAGTTGTAATGATTATTACTGTGACTTAAAAAGTTATTGGCAGTCCTTAGTGTTTGCTTGGTGCCAGACAATGTACTTTGGCCCATCATTCTATTTCCTCTTTTAATTATTGCCACATCTAAAACAGGATGTTAATGATGTTTCAAATAAAGAAACTGAATGTGATAGAGTTTAAACAGTTTGACTAAGGTCTCAGGACTGAGAATGAAGCCAGAGTGATTTTCCTTATTATCAATTAAGCAAGCATCTTCTCTAAGGGATGAGACATGTGAGGCTGTAAATGACATTAACCTTTAGAAACAGGAAAGGCATCTTATTGTTAGAACCTCAGGGAGAAAAATCTTGGAGATAGTGGAACCAGTGAATTCACATAAAAGAAGAAAAAAAGAAGCTATGCCTTAGCTACCTCATTAGAGCCAAAGCTGAAATGTTAAAGAACAAAATGTAAGTCAGGTATAATGCAATTGAGGAAGGCATAAATAGCAGGATACTTTCATTTGTGTTGGATAATGTGTCTGGATTCACTTCACTGGATAAAATATGCTACTATTCTCAAATTTTAAAATAAAACAAATTGCTTAATACTTAACATTTACATGAATAAAATATTTTATTTAATATAATTGTATTGATTTATCTTGTTTCTGACATGCAGATATTTGCAAATTTGGCCAAAAATTCAAGGTCTGGGAAGTTACAAAGGGAGTGTAAAGTCACCCAAGCTCTGTAAGCTGTGTGTGGGGAGAGCGAGTTAACAACAGACTAAATCAGGTAAAGGAACAGAAGCAAAGGCAGGGAAGAATGCAAAAGAGAGATGAGGCTACTAGGATTGGAGAATGAAAATGGCATGGAAATGCAGAGTGAATTAAATTCTCATGGTTCAATATTAAAGACAATATTCTCCAAGGACAAAGATATTCTTATTATACAGATTTTAGTGATCTCTCATAATAGTGAAGCTGTCTAGAATTTAAACTATTTTAACATCATTGGACCTTGGCACATAGAATCTCCCTCTCTAACTCTCGATTTCCCTCTCTCCTATCTCTTTGCCTCAGTCTCGTGTGTGTGTGTGTGTGTGTGTGTGTGTGTGTGTGTGTGTGTGTGTGTGTGTGTGTGTGTGTGTGTGTGTGTGTGTGTGTGCATGTGTGCGTGCGTGCGTGCGTGCGTGCGTGCGTGTGTGTGTGTGTGTGTGTGTGTGTGTGTGTGTGTGTGTTTGTGCATGTATGCATGCATGCATAGACTCATGTATTTGGATTTTATTCCTAAAGCTATGCCCCTAGACTTTTCCTCTTGTCTGCCAGGGAGGTTTTGTTTCCCTGATGCCTGTCTCTCTTTTTCCTCCCCTCTAGTCTATTCACTAGGCCTTCCACTCTCCTAAATAGCAGGAAAAGTAAGCCCAATGTATTACATGCTGTGAACATTTTTAAATGACAAGATAAATGCCAAGGAGGTAGAGCAGCACTGGCAGGATATTTCTAGATTTGGGGTTTAAATGCTTTAAAATTTTCTTGCATGTTTCTCCTTATTTCTTATTGACATAAGATCCTTAGACTTATTATATCTTTAGTTTTTTGTAAAGACTATATATGTCCCAAAATTGTGTATGCCATTACCTTATTGTGCTTCTCCCCCTCTTTTAGCATGCAAATTCTGCTTTTCAGGCAGATCAGGGAAGAAAGAATGAGGAAAATCACCATACACAATAGGCAATTACAACTTTAATTGCCTATTCTTTCATGATTTTCAACATCTTTATTCACTCTGACTTTAATTTATATTTCCTCCAAATTGTGATATGCACAAAATTAAATGTCTTCTGTTTTCAACATCAAGGCAGGCAGAGCTCTATGAGTTCAAGGCCAGTCTTGTCTGGTCTACAAAGCTACACAGAGAAATCCTGTATCTAAAAACAAACAAACAAAGAAATTAAATACAGCCAAGCTTACAATTTCACATTAAGAAATTCTAGTTTGGCAGGTTTGGATGGGGTCTCTGTAAAATAAACGCAGAAGAAGTTGACTGTCTGTATGCTCTGTCACTAAAATGTGTCATATCAACTCATCAGTTTAAAAGGCAGCTGCTATGGCTCTAAAAATTTCCAAAAAGGGCACGAGTAAGATAAAGAAAAGCAAAAGGAGACTTATATAAAAAGTCAGTAACACATTTTATGGTGAAATTTCCCTTTATACCATGGGGGAAATTTAAATCATATTCCCAATATTAAGAATATGGGAAAGGTTAACAGAGTAGAAACAAATATCCTGCCATCTTCTTAAAGGGGCCTTTGCCATGTGGCTTAAAATTCAGTCTCTCAGCAGGAAGTGAAGGAAAGATAAGAGTGTGGCATCTGATGCCTCATGCCAGAAGCATGTAGTGTATAGAATGAACTTTAAATCATGATTGCAAAGGTGAAAGGGACTCAGTGATAACTTTCAATTCTGCAATACTGAGGTCAGAAAAAAGAACTCACTTTGTAAGTGACAGGATCTGAGTTTGAGTCCTTGACACCCATGTAAAAACCAGGCATGATGAATTAGAAATAGAGTAAGAAGAGTCACCCAATAGGGTTTGGAGGGAGGAAAGGGAAGGCAGATATAATGTAATTAAGTTGTAATTTCAAGAAAATAAAATAAATCATTTTAAAAATCAGGCATGGCTTCTTGTGCCAATAGCACCAACATTGTGGGGTCAAAGAAAGCTAGATCCTAGATACCCTGGACTACCAACAATCTATATCTACATAGCATCCTAGGGATAGTAAATGGGATTTTTTTTAGCTAGTTGGCTGCAGATAAATAAGAATTTTGTGGTCAATTTGCTTGACATGAAGAATATTATTAGAAACCCACTTAAGATTTTGAGGAATTAATTAATGTGTAAATATGGCACAGAGGTAAGAATAGGGGTGGCATCCTCTATAGCTGTAGCTCCAGGGAGGATGAATCACTGTATATAGGTTTGGGTACTAGAACTCAATTCAGAAACTCTGTCAGAGCAGGAAGTGCTCTTAAACTCGGAACCAAGTTTACATTGCCAAGCATTTGCTGTTTTTTGTTTAAAATATCCTGTTTTGCTTTTTGTATAGCCATTCACATTTTTTCAATGTATTCTTTTTTACCAAAGAGTTTTTTTGAAAATTATGCAATTAGGATTTTGGGCTGTAGCCAAAAGAAACCCAATTCAAATAAGTTTAAACAAAAGGCACACAGATTACAAAGATCTTATTTGTCAAGAAATATGAAGGTATCAATATGCTGTACCATAGAGACAACTACCGACAGTTCTGTCAGGAGAGACAACACATTCTAATCTGGCATCTGTTCCTCTCTGGGCACTTGTACATTCCTCTACCACTTTGCATACCACTTATACATTCCCACTGTGCTGGTCCACAAGTAGAGAGCAATACCCTGTATCAGCCTGTATGCTACAATTTTGACAACTTAGAAAGCAATGGAGTCTGACACTTTTACTTCTAAAATTCTCAGAAGAAATCTAAATGGATAAAGTTGAAGAGTGTACCTGGAACTGGATGTTTAAATTGAGAATAAGTGGACTTGGATGTGCTGGTCAGTTTATGTAGAAATATGGCAAGATTATATATCCCATTTATTAACTGTGACATAAAATCAGGGCTAGCTATGAA
This sequence comes from Cricetulus griseus, assembly GCF_003668045.3. Classification (NCBI taxonomy): domain Eukaryota; kingdom Metazoa; phylum Chordata; class Mammalia; order Rodentia; family Cricetidae; genus Cricetulus; species Cricetulus griseus. The sequence continues at coordinate 259,801,569 of NW_023276807.1, forward strand.
TGTACTTTTTAGTACAGTTCAAATGTTCATTCATTAATCTTTATGCAGAAGACTTTTCATAGATAATATAAAACACTAAGATAAATGACTTGAAAACCACTGTGATTCCTGAGGATATCCTGATCACCACATTTGCTTGCAGATAAATCAATAGATTCAAGGTCTGCCGGGACTCAAGTGATAAAATAAAAGAAATAGCATGGGATTTTCTTCACTTCTTTTGAGGATAATTGCATTTTTTCTAGCTTATAAAAACATAGATTCAAAGGAATGTTAAGGCTATCATATTAGGGTAAAGAAATATAAAGTTGTAATAGGCTAAACATACCAATATCTGCACATAAACAGATGTTCTAGTTCCAGTGTTTCAAGTAGAGGAAATAGAAATCACCCTAACCTATTCTGGGTATCAGGAAATAATTCTGAAACTCTTCTATATCAGAACTATTTTAACATGATGCACAGCATGTGTTCAAAACCTAGTACAATTGGAATATTAGAATATTTTCACTAAGTGATATTAAATAACCAAATCCAATGAATGTTTCAAAGATCATACCACTTGATTGCTGTTGGAGATTTATTGACGGAATTGCTTACTAAGTAAACTGCAAAGTACTAGAAAACCTATACTTCCTCATGTAATGCTTACAAAATGATGAGCCCCCATCCTCCACCTAAAATATGATTAACACCATGGGTAGGATTACTTGTTATCTGGACACTATGATTCCTTTTCCATAGATACTCTGCTTGTGAGCTCATGGAAAAAAATAGCTATGTTACAGGGTTGAGGATTATCATAAGCTAAGTAATAACGTACGAGATTATCTGGTTTTGGAAATTCCATGTGCAGATATGCAAGGCAGGGCTCCCATAGAAAATGAAAGTCATGCATAGGAAACCAGGCTCAAGACAGCCCCAGTGATAAATCATTTGCTTGAGAACATGGCCTAAATACCTACATTTTCTCCCAAGGCTACTTATTTTCAGTACTGCAAGTCTGAAGCAATGATATCATTGGTTGTCTACCATGAAGACTTGACAGAAAATGGAAAACTTGGACCTGTTTCTGCCTGAAAATCCACAACATGCAAAAATGAACCATTTTAGGACTGTCACTGATATAACAGATAGTGTAGGAAGAGAGCTTAACTGTGATTCTTTAGAGTTTACAAAGGCCCTTGTATTTGTCCTACATAAATCTCAAATTTTCCTTGTTTTTATTTATTTTAATTAAATGAGAATAATAAATCTATAAAATTATTGATTTTTACTTGTACTTATTCTGATATCTTCAAACTTCTGAAACTGCAATCTTATGTATTCAAATGCAATTGCAGTCTGTCAATGCCTACAATGGAATAGAGAACATAATGTTATTCATCAGCATATTTTTCTGACTACAGATTTGTCTAAGTCCACAATATCTGTTTTTGTTGTGGTTGATATTGTTGTTGGATAAGGTATTTAATATTTTTGTAATCATTCAACTCAAATTTTCTTAGCTTTTTACCTTCCATATATTCCTTTATTCTCTCCTTTGCTGAAGCAAATTGATATGGGATTGTCCATTAAAATTTTTAGCAATTGTGCTATCTTAAAATGAAAAGAAAGAATAAAAAAATCACAATAGCTCAAAGCAAAGCAAGCAAATATTACCAAGTGTTTAGAAGCTTCATTACATAAAAGACAGTGGAAGAAAATTAAAGCATGAGCAATGCAAGGTCTTTGACAAAAATATCTCCGTGGAAAGTTAATGTGTTATTCTGAAGTAAGGGATGCATCTATTGTACTGATTAAGTTCTCTCTTGTAATTAAACATCAGCAAAACAATTAGAGTGTACTATCCCTGTTTTAAGAATATAACTTTAGGAAGATAACTGGGGAAAATGAATGACTTAATGAACCGAAATGAGACTAACAGGAATAATGATATAACAGAAGCTAGAAAGAGATGTTAATTTTTCCACATATCATTTCCTATTTATAAACCATCCTGAAGAAAAATAACCTTGAAGTATAATATTAAATCTGTACAAAGTCAACGTATGATTCATCTTTCTTACAATGCAGGTTATGATGCATAGGAGTCATCCTGAATATTTTCCTCATAAGTATTAGTAGTTTTTATTTATTTGATAATTATTAATATAAATGTTATTAGGTAAATTTAAGTATGTGAAAATAGCAGAATACAATATAAATACTTTCTACCTATCAAGAATATGAAAGAATTTAAATATTTTAAAGCCATTATTTTGATTAAGGAATTGAATAATTGGCAACATTTAATATTTCTATCATGTCATGGAGGAAAGTCTTAAGAGTTAGTTAAAATTTCATTTTGTCTTCATAGACTCTTTTGTCCCTGTCTCTTAGTTTACAATTCTTCTTCAAACTTCTTTTGTATTTTGGTTTTACTTTTTTTTCAGTCTTCTATAGGAAGCTGAGTTTTATGAGTTAGCTAGATGTAGTTTCTTATGTACGAAGTATTTACTGGAGATATGGGTGTTGCTAAGTACTTTAAATCCAATTCTAGGTAAGTAAAAGTTTAATAATTACTAGCTTGCTGAAACATGTAATACAAAGCCAGCTAAGAAATTCCTGGGAAAGGTAGAAAGGTCCTAGTTACAAAAATGAATAAAACAAAAGAAAGAGAGAGAGGCAGAGAGAGAGAGAGAGAGAGAAAGAAGAAAGAAAGAAAGAAAGAAAGAAAGAAAGAAAGAAAGAAAGAAAGAAAGAAAGAAAGAAAGAAAATGTCTTCCTCTGAGCATCCCTAAGTTGCCTGCAGTTTTGCATCTAGTGTTAGGATGACTTGCATCCATTTTTCATGTCTATTTGTATCATCCTTGTTCACATTTATTTTTAGGCAGGCATGTTGGTTGGGGCGGTAACATGAGGGTAATTTAGGAGACATAATCTCATAGCAAACTTCTTCCTCTGGTTATCATAATCTTGTGACCCATTCCCCTAGATGAGTCTTTGGCCTTGTAAGAGAAAGTAACAGAAGGGGTACATTGGAGGGGTGGAGGGATGAAATCATATATTGTATAAACTTTGTATTGTAGCATTGTATAGAATTTTTACACAATTGTATAATTATATTTAGCTTTAAAACATATAAATGCCCAATTACTTAGTGTAAGTGTAAATAAAATAAAAAAAACAGTGTTAAGTTGTGTCTTTCCAGAATATATTTGTTTTTATTACATGCTGAGGAATGCAGGGGATTAGCTAAGTAGGTCAAGTGTTTGATTATCACAAGGGAAGGATGGTGTTCAATGTTCAGGAACTACAGATAATACACAATGGTATCTGCCTTTAGTTATGTCATTAGGGTGATGAATACAGAATGATTAGATGTTAACATTCATCCTGAGCTGCTAAGTGAGTTTGAATTATCCTAGGATACATGAGACTGTGTTTCATAAAAGTAATTATGCTGTGGAAAAGTAGGATACTGTTCACTAATTTGAAGTTTAAACTCAAGCAACTGACTGAAAACATGGTAAGTATTGTAGTTTTAATTTTTTTGGTGTTCCATCAGATGATATTTATTTGTTGGTATACTGGTGCAACTTTTGATTATTAAAAATGCTAGTGAGAAGGACTGATTTTCTTAGCTGTTGCCAAACTTGGATTCTTAGTCAAACTATTTGAACACCAGAACATTTTCACTTCATGGTACACAGCCATGGAGTTTGGTGAGTATGATGTTAGATAAAAGAGGTTAGAAGCTAACCACTGAAGTCAGTATATCACAACTGCAAAGTAAGAGAAAATTAGAGTAAAGTTGGATTATGAAGTCTAAACATATTTTAAAGTCATAATTCTCTAAATTACAGATAAACAAAGAAAACATATATACAATTTAAAACAAAGATGATGACAAAAAAAGGAAAATCAAGGGGAACCTGGGAGATGAAATCAGAGGATAATATTCAGAGCACAATAGGGAATATATATTTCATGTCCCCATCTGGCACAAGGCATACATGAGATTACACATGTTGAAAGTTTCAGAAATAGTTTGGATCATCTGTGCTGAGAATTAAAATAATTTTTCATTATGCCTTTTACTCAGCATAATATGGAATTCCAAGTGGCCCAAATTAGAAGAATCTTGACAAAACTTAGCAGAAATAGCACTAGAAAGCCGCTTAGAGTGCTGCTGTGGACAGGAAGGGAACCCTGAGGACTCAGTGAGGTGGGCAGCAAGGAGTCTTCAGGGTTAGCCATCTTTTGTTTTCTTTGGCCATTGTGCATCAGGCCATGTTCCCCCTGTATGATAGACATAAGAAAGAAAAATATTATGAGGTAACATGAGTGTAGGATTGTGTTCTATTGTTCTCATGAGTAACTAAGTGTCCTACTCAAATAATTAATATGTTTTAATATTATATAAGATAGTTTAACATTCACTGGTGTGTTTATATACCATGAGAGTGCACATGAACATTTAAATTCCTGTTAAATATATGTATGTAGATCAAACATCTCTGAAACTAAGAGCAATTCTCTGTCATGTCTTCCTCACTATGAGAAGTTCATGTCTTTGTATTATGCCGTGCAAGGATATATCAATGGTCTCACAACCAGGTCACCTTCCATTAATGTATCTTTCCAATACAAGAATTCTTTGTGTAAGTTTGAATTTAAATGTCCAAATTAGAAACGTTCAATGATGTTATTCATTCAATTTGTTAAAGTACACTTATGGAACATTTGACTATGCATTATTTTTTATAATTTAATGTGGAATTATAAAAACATTAAGTATTTTATAAACAAAATCTCATTCTGTTTCCCCACAGAACTTATACTTGAACATAAACATACCTGTTATAAAGAACAGAACAGTAAAACAAGCTACATGATTAGTTTCTCTCACTACATAAAGTATGATAGCAAACACAAGGTAATATTTGCAGTATTTATACTGGCCTTAGTATTATGTATGATTTGGTATATGTAGATTTATTTTAAATTGGTTATCAACATTTTAAATTTATGTCTTAATTTTGATACAAACTTCATACTTTTACATAATATAAAATCCAATAAAAGTTTACAAAAGAAGTATCTATTTACAGTAAAAGACATATGATGGGGAATGTATCTTTATGTATGTTCATCTTATTGATTGTTGAATAAAGTACTGTTTGGCTAATGAGGCAGCAAGTTAGATGGGATTAGGAGTCAAAGAGGATTCTGGGAAATGTAATAAAGAAGCGGTGATCCAGGCAGGAAGTGGCATAACAGGGAGACTCATATTTAAGGAAGGACAAGCAGGAAGTGGTTCCTTTCCCCTTCGCTCTTCCTCCTGCTCTCTGCTCAGAGCCACCATGTGATCCCAGAGATAAAGACGCCAATGGAATGTGTTTAATAAGATAAGTCTTATAGATTTGTGATAATTAAGACTGAGCTATCAGATGAGAAATCCTAGTCATTGGCCAAGCAGCATTTGTACATAATATAAGTCTCTATGTATCATTTTGTGCATCCACATGGTGGGCAGAACTCAAGCGGGTGTCGGAAAGATTTATCATAACAGACATAATCTCTCATGTTCCACTGCTAAAAACTTGGTAGGACATATTATTTTCACTTGAAGTTGACATTAGCTATAGAATGATAAAGAAAAAATGATCTTTAACAGAAAGTGTAGTACACTATCAAGATACACGAATGATGGAAAATGACAATTGTATGCATCGCCACTATCTCTTTTGTACATTTTATAAAATGTTGCTGCAAAATATAATGGTTGACATTCTTTAGACTAAGACTAAAAACATTTGGTATATTTTCATATTATGTTAGTGTGCCCTCTTTTATATGACTAAGAATATCGAATAAGAAAATTTTCATTCATTAGTAGACAAAAGAGACAGAGCAGGTGAGATTAATCCATGGTAAAGGCACTTGTAACCAAGCTTGATGACCTAGTTCAATCCTCAGGACCTACATGGTGGAAGAAGAGAACAAGCTCCCCACAATAGCCCTCCTTCTCTCCACATGTTGCTCATATGCACACACATAAGCACATGCATTCACACACACAAAATCATATGCACTTGCAAAAGGAAATGAAAACTTATCAACTTTAATCCAAGAAATGTATAAATGAAATATTTGTCCTGTGTGTGGATTTTGGTAAATGCGTATTTACTTAGGTCGCTGAGTCTGTCTGCTCATTTTCTCCTCATGGTTTTTTGCATAAAATATTATTTGTAAAGAAGCACATTTTTCTCTATCTTGGGTGAATAATTATTTGGTACAGACCTCACCTGTTGGTGTGAATCTTCCTTAATGTCATAAAATTGATTCTTGTTCTATAAGGAACATTTCTTATGGCGAATCATTTCAGACAGAGGAACATAGAAGCTCTGTAAATCTCTGTATTCCATGCCCAGCTGCAGACTTCTCAGCCTAGATGTTAAAAGAAAGATTGGAACTGTAGCTGCAACCCCAGGGCTAGCTGCCTCTGTGTTTAAAGTCTTGAACTGGAAATTTAGAGGGTCATCTGAGAATGATTCCTGGGCTAATCCTCAAAATTGTCTGAGACATACAGCAAAAAGGCTGAAACCGCTGATAGCTAGACCCTGGCTGCAAAGGAGTGCAGGCAGTTGCTAGGTGAAAATGTTTGTTTGAGATGCTCTTCTCATGGATGGCCTTTCCAGAAAGACAGGTATTTGTGGTAAATCACAGGGACTTTAAGCACATTTTCAAAATCTACCCAAATATGCCATCTGAAGAGATGGAGCATTATGTACCAGTGCTAAAACACATGGCTCAAGCTGGTTCTTCGTCCACATTTACTTGAGCTGATTCTATTTTCTTGGAGTTGGAATCATTTTACTCTTATTCACAAAATTATTTACACATAGTAATACAAAATCAACTAGTTTGATGAAATTACCCCTGATGATTTTTATGTTTATGCCAGAAAAAAAAAGGTAAAATAGATTCTTGTGTATTGTGGGCTAAAAGAAACCTTTAAAGATATCTTTTTTTCACTTTTCTTTTTTATTTAAATTATAAAACAATCATTTTACCTACCATTCCCAGTTCCCACTCACTTGAGTCCTCCCAATTTACCCATCAACTCTCCCATTCCACACCCTCTCCACTCCCCAGATAGGGTGAAGCCTCTCATGGGGGAATCATCAATGTCTGTCACATCATTTGGGGTAGCACCCTAGGCCCTCTCCATGTGTCTAAGCTGTGATAGTATCCCTCCATGGGGAATCGTCTCCCAAAGTCCATGTACTAGGGGTAAATAATGGTTCTACTGCTAAAAACTTGATAGGCCATATTATTTTCACTTGAAGTTGACATTAGCTATAGAATGATAAAGAGAAAATGATCTTTAACAGAAAGTGCAGTACACTATCAAGATAAATGAATGATGGAAAATGACAATTGTATGCCTTGCCACTACTCTCTTTTGTACATTTTATAAAATGTTGCTGCAAAATTATACCTAGTGAGGAAAAGAACAGGTTTGTCTGAAAAAATTAAAGCCTTCATTTATGTCTCAAGTATTTTCCCCTCTAGGATTTATTACTAAAGTAGTGCTGAGAGAGGACACGACAGAACAGACAGCCAATGTTTCCAAGATATTTATTAAAGCTGGGGATTTAGCGAGATAAGAGCTGCTGGTTTTTAAAATAAAGGGTAACTTTTAGAAAATAAATTACAACTGTAACAGTTTAAAAGAATAAGTACATTGAAAAGAGAGAATTTGTATTCAAAATACTTATGTATTAGGATTTACCACTGGAAATTTCAGTACCTTTATCTTTAATGTTGAATAGGAACTTCAGTAATAATGTGCTTCTCTGTAAAGATTAAATGGGAAAAATGCTGCTTTCACATTTATCCATTATCCAAATACATTACAGATATAATGGAGCTGAGATTTCAGCCTCCAAAGGTTGTACTTGCAACTCAATTTCAAAATAAATTTGTTTTGTCTTGGTTTTATAAGGTATTTTCCGATTGAGCAACTTACAAGCTATATTATAAAATGCCTGGAATTCCTCTTTAAAAATCTAGGAAAATAATAACAGCAACTGTATTCGTGAAAGCACTGACATTAAGGTGTGCTTATCATATTTTCTGAATCATATGCATATTTGTATGCATATGTGTTAAAGACATTGTCTTTATATTATATATTATGTGATAAAATAAATTTTAACATGTGTGTGTGTGTGTGTGTGTGTGTGTGTGTGTGTGTGTGTGTGTGTGTGTCTTTAATAAAGAAAGCAGCTTTAGATTGAAATTTTTATCCAGTGAGTTTTATAAAAGTGAATAGTAACTTGGAAATGAATACCATTTGAAATTACATTTATACTGTTTTTCAAGAATATTACTTTAAATTACCTTTTGTCTTATAGGTCTGCAATTTTTAACTACAAGTTATGAATCATTTATCAGATTCTCCTAAGCATCACATTTCTGAAGCTTTAGATAAAGAAAAGACATATTGTACTCTCATTCACTCATTGTTGGTCTTTGACTTGATCAGAATAGATTGTTATTATCTCAAAAAATTATCCTCCATATCACTTTTACACATATATCAAAATATAAATACATGTTTCAAGAAGTCATGTGTTCATAGATTGAAACTAGCAGGAAGGAAGTTCAGTCACTGTCAAGTAATTATGCCTTACTGTAAGAATGAGACATTTCAGCCAGGCGGTAGTGGCATATGCCTTTAGCCCCTGCACCCAGGAGGCATTGGCAGGCAGATTTCTGTGAGTTCGAGGCCAGCCTGTTCTATAAAGCTACACAGAGGAACCCTGTCTCTAACAATAAATAGGAAGAAAAAGAAAAAAGAATGGAAGATTTGTGTTTGTGTGTGTGTGTGTGTGTGTGTGTGTGTGTGTGTGTGTGTGTGTGTGTTTATTTTGCATTTAAAAATTGTCCTGCCCATACCTTTCTAGTGTATATGTAGAGATGATGTAAATTATATATTATAACTAAATCCTCTATAGTATTCATACAAGAAAAGTAGAAAGGTCAGAATAGTATTTACTGTTTTACAATTTTTATAAAAATAGTTTGAATCCTAGCTTCCCCTTTGCATTTGACAGGTAATATGTTGGTAATAAAAGATTCCAGAATCTTTCTTTATAATTCACACAATAATCTGACATCAATGTCACTTTCTCATTTGCCTCTTATTTGCTAACACTTTCAAAAATACTGGTACATAAAGGACTATTCATACCCTGCTTTTATTATTACAGCAAGGGATCTGCATCTTTGTGCGCCCACAAAAGAAAACCTGTCCCACATAGAATAGCAACGCAATTAATGAAATAATTGGTTTAAAATGTTTGTCTTGCATGTTGTGCATTGTAAAGATTTTTGCAGACATTGTAGCTTTTAGGATATCCTACAGGCTGTCACTTTAAAGTGTGCTGTTACTTTGAAGAAATGGGATGACAGATTTAATGCTTTTAATATTTCCTCTTGATTTATTAGATACACATTCCTTAACAGTTTTTGTTTTTTAAATAGTTTCTTCAGCATGTTTTTTGGTAGACAGATGTTTAATGACTGATTCTATTTCCTTAGTGCTTATAGGCCTATTTAAATTGTTTATATGCAGCCTTGCTTTAATTTTGGTGAATGGTATCTATCAAAAAATTTGTCCATTTCTTCTGTATTTTCAAATTTTGTAGAATACCAATTTTTGAAATACAATCTACACTCTGCCTTAGCCTGGAGCTCCAGGAACCAAAGGCTAGATGAATCAGAGACCAAGGGGGGGACCCAAAAAGACAGGGGAAGAAAAAAAAAGTCAGTGGACTGATGCCTAATTATATTCTACTCTACTCAAAGATTGGTGCCTAGCCCAATAGTCATCAGAGAGGCTTCTTCCAGCCCCTGATGGAAACAGATGCAAAGGCCTACAGCCAAGCATTAGGTGGACCTACAGGAAACCAGCTGAAGAAGGGGAGGAAGATGGTAGCAGCCAGTGGGGTCAAGGACATTGTAAGAGAATCTACAGAATCCACTACCCAGCACTCAGGGGAGTTCGCGGCGTCTGAACCATCAACCCGGAAGCCTAAATGATCATGACCTAGGCACTCTGCATATATGTGAGAGTTGTATATTTTTGCCTTGTTGTGGGACACCTAACAGTGGAAGCAGAGGCTGCCTCTGACTCTTTGTGGGATCCTATTCCTCACTGGGTTGTCTGGCCCATCCTTAATACAATAGGGAGGGGGGAGGTGCTTACCCGTACCAGCTTGATATGCCATGTTTTGTTAATGTCTTTGCCTTTTTCTGAAGAGAAATAGAGTAGACTGGGACAGAGTGTGTGTGTGTGTGTGTGTGTGTGTGTGTGTGAGAGAGAGAGAGAGAGAGAGAGAGAGAGAGAGAGAGAGAGAGTGAGTATGTGTGTGAGTGTGTGTGTGGTGTGTGTGTGTGTGTGTGTGTGAGTGTGAGTTGTGTGAGTGTGTGTATGTGTGTATGTGTGTGAGTGTGTGTATTTGTGAGAGTGAAAGTATGTGTGTGAGAGTGTGTGAGTGTGAGTGTGTGAGATTGTGTGTGTGTGTGTGTGTGTGTGTGTGCTGCTGTGATGAGAGGAGGGGATTCTGTGGTCAAGAAGTAAAATAATTTAATATATTTTTTAAAAATGAAAATTTTTGAAAAAGTATTTTCTTCTTATAAAGAACAAAACTTGAAGTGAATGGGTGAATGGGCAGAGTATTTGTTTTCTCATCAGCATACGTTTGCATACTTCCATATTCACTAATTTCCATGATTATGATAATATCACTGCAGATTTCCTTTGGAATCATTGCTGATATCTAGGGATCCATGCCATCATTCACTGATAATCTCAGTGCTGCATGTCTGCAGTTCATTCTTACATCTCTGTGTATCAGTAATTAATGGCTAAAGTCAATGCACATGCAGTTTGAGGAGGAAACACCACTCATATTACATAGGGAGCCATATGTAAATTGTGTTAAAAAAGATTATGATACCAGGAAATCCATTTGCTTCATCAAAATAATCCCAAATATTATAAGGTGTAATATTTCATGTACAATTGGATATATAGGATATAAAATACTCCTGTTATTCATTTTAACCATGAATAGAATCACAGGAGTAAAAGAGTATTATCAAAGACCTCTTTTTCTAACACAAAGAGTAATCCTTACTGTGATTCAATTTACACCAATATGAGGACTATTAAATATACTTGAAAGGAGGATCTTTAGGCAGAAGATAAAAATGGTTTTTGTACTCTAGCACAAACCTCTCCTTCTTTAACCACTTCAAAGATGCTCTCCTCCATTTTATCTCCATGAGTCTCAAAAAATAACTTTTGACTTTCCTTGTCTGCATTTGATTCTCTCATTCACTATTCAACACCCTGCAACCTGGCTTCTGCTCTCAATAATTCAGCTAAACGTGTTCTCATGAGAAAGGTCATAGAAACACTCTGATCCACAATCGAACATGTACTACTACTTCATTGAGCATGCTTATATTATCTCATATTTTACATCTTGATATTTTGCTGAATTTCTTACAATATTTACTTTTCTTACATCACAGTTTGCCTACTATCTACATATAAATAACCCTCTTCATGCTGATTTCCAAGCGTGTTATTTCAAGAAATTGATCCTTATTCGAAGTACACGTGTGCTTAATGATGATCAAGAGAAAATCGAGAGAAGTCATCGTGAGCTTACTTTGGTAAGAACTCGCGTGAGATGTCTATTTGTATATCCAAAGAAGCACACTCCTACGAAGACTCGGTGGTATTCTTTGTCTGAATATTTGCTACTGATTTCGGTCTACTTTCCATACCCCAAAAACTGAATTACATTTTAATTATATTTCACCTACTTTTACTAAATATTCTGTTCCTGAGGTAATTCATGTCATTATCTTTTAGCTGACTGACATCAAGTCTTCTGGATTCTTATACATAACCATTGAACTAGACTCCTGTAGACTACCTGTCATCTCCATGGACACATCATATATATATATATATATATATATATATATATATATATATATATATATCATCAATTAGTAAGCAAAAGAAGTATTTTGAAAATCTTTCATCTTCTTAACCAATATTCCTCTATTGAGAATATTTTTATTAAAGTTTTTTTTCCCACCGTATGTTCTAGACTGAGTATCTTTTTACAGACATCTTTGCAGGTTGGAAGCTTCTTTTTTCCTTCTGACTGACCTCAGAGTGATTATCATAAAATTGAAACAAAGCTACTTAAGTAAAACATCAAATTGTCTTCTGAGTGTTTTCAAGTTTATACTCATAAAAATTACTATATATGGATAGCTATTTCTCATCCCTTTCCCTAGGTTATATTTCATTTTTGAAATTACACATAATAACATTGTCTACATTTTTTAATTTTATTAAATTACAGATTTCTTTTTTTAGTGTGTGTCTATTTAAATCACCTTTCCCCCACATTTGATCAGTGGGGTATATTTACGTATTTATTTATTTATTATTTCAAAACAATCCTTTTTTCATTTTACATACCAATCCCAGTTTCCACTTCCTCCCCTCCTCCTTTCTCCTCACCTCCTTCATCCACTCTTCAGAGAGGGTAAGGCTTTTCATGGGGAGTCAATCAAGTCTGCCACATCACTGTGAGGCAGGACCAAGGTCCACCCCGCACCCCCTGTATCTAAACAAGCAAGTTATCCCTCCAAAGAGAATGGGCTCCATAAAGCCTGTTAAAGAACTAGGGAAAAGTCTTGGTCTCACTGCCAATGGCTCCAAATAGTATTTCTTACAATACAACTTTTCACTTTTGTATCTGTGTCTTATACATAAGCCCACATGGATATCTCTAATAAATCCCCATAAATTGGCTTAGTTCTAGTTCCTTGCAAATGTAGAATCAGCAAACCAAATTACCTTTTATCTAATGTGGCATTCACAGTAATGCATTATTGGGAATTGTGATGCATAAGGCACATTGTCTTTATAGTTCTACACCAAATAATTGATTTCTCTCACTGTCCGTAAATATCAAACACAATCACATATAATCTCTTTTTCTCTTTCTCTTCTCTTATCCAACATGTATAAAGCTTACTTTCCTATTTGACACAAAAATGAGAAACAAATTCTTTCCTTTCAGCAAAATGTCAATCTTTCTATCTTTAGGATCTCACTCATATTGTTCCCGTTTTTAAAGAACACAATCTGAAAATGAACATTCTTACCTCTGTTCTCCTATTAAGTAACTCTTAGTATCTTTTCTTTGGAACACTCAGATATGTTCATCAACCTAAATTTAAGCTGTATCATTGCACCCCTGTATCACTCTGTATTATGACAGAGACACTTTTGTGTACAGGGGCCAGTTGTGTCTTCCATGTTATTAGTAACCTAAAAATGCCAAAATGTAGTCAAATCTACTCATAAGCTTTTAATTAAGTAATTTAAAGTACACAAACTTTGAGACTCCTTGAAAAGGCTAGTACAACCAAGAAGAAAGGAAGAATTTCTTCAGCCCCTCACAAATTGTGCTCATGTACATTTTCGGATTGGTTCCTGATATCCATGGAGATCTGAATCCTGCACATTCTTCCCTCACTTTTACAGATCTGTAAATAGCTCTGAGACTCAAACATATTATGCAAGACAAAGTAGGCACCCCTGGTTTTCTTCATGTCTTCTACATATCTGGCTATGGGATTATAATAGACAAGTGAGAAGACATATTCTCAATATCAAAGAAAGTATAACAAACTCTCAACTCTATGTTCATGTTGAATGTTTACTTTCTCTGAAAGTTTTTATTGCAATGGTGAAGTAAAATGGGACTCTTGAGGCTTACTCAGCCAAAAAAAAAAAATAGTGACTCTAAAGCTTTCTGTCTTTTGAATTACCTTCTGATTTTAAGTGAAAAGTGTTAAATGACTGGGTGTCAGTGCGGATGTGCTCTGGTGCTCCTGTGTTTAAACAATAGAGAAATAACTTTGACCTTTCTGATAAGGAAATTATTGAAAATTCCTGTCCTTTGATGTTGTTCTTTTTTTCCCCCTGCCTACTTCCTACTGACCTTTATTGAACAATTCTGAATTAAATTTATATTTCCTTTGGTCTCTGTGATATTTACTATTGAAATATCATTTGCTTTGTGGATCCTTTTAAGAAGTTCTTTATGCACATAGCATTACTGTAAATGAGGCCAGATCTCCATGAAGTCTTTTTCTCTAATGGTATTTATCCGGCAATCCAATGATTCAGTTACACACCTCTCTCTCTCTCTCTCTCTCTCTCTCTCTCTCTCTCTCTAAATCAGAAAATAGTTCTTTATTGCAAAGATATATGTCTTGTTTAACTGCAAATAATTATCTTTATTTACTTTAATACACAACATACAGGTAAGAAACTTAACCATATGATAAAAAACCAAGTTAATGATTAAAAGCTTGTAGGTCAATATTTTCAAATGGTATTGCTGTTCAGTTCAGTCAATTTAAAACAACAGCAAGCAAATGAATTCCTCCCTGTTACTAAAGCCCTAAGTTTTAGACAAGTAAAATAGAAGAAAATTTGCCTGAGGATTGTATCATTCTTCCCCTGACTAGATCTTCCTGCCCCTCATGTCTTCCCCTTCCCTCCTTTTCTCCCCTTCTCTTCCTTCTAACTCCATCTCCCCTCCCCCACCTCATGCTCCCAATTAGTTTAGGAGATCCTGCTCCTTTCCCCTTCTCCAGGGGACCATTCTCTTAGGGTCCTCTTGTTTCCTAGCTTCTCTGGTATTGTGGACTGTAAGCTGCTACTTCTTTGCTCTAGTGAGTACATACCATTTTTGTCTTTTTGTGACTGATTTGCCGCACTCAGGATGGTTTCTTCTAATTCCATCCAGTTGCCTGTGAATTTCAAGATTCCATTTTTTTTTTCTGTTGAGTAGTACTCCTTTGTGTAAATGTACTGTATTTTCTCCATCCATTCTTCACTCGAGGGGCATCTAGGTTGCTTCCATGTTCTGGCTATTGCAAACAATGCTGCAATATTATTCTGACCAATTTCTATACCAAGAATGTTTAATATCAAGTAGACTATAGTTTTAATGTGCAATCTATGAAAAGAAAGAGGCTACATTTAATTTTTATCTCTGAATTATTTCTGATGGATACAAGGCCAATTCTGTCACTGGCCACTTCTACAATTGCCAAGTGAGTCAGGAAACAAAATGATTCTGAAATATATTTGCATTATTTGTTAATTTACTTTGGCTGCATACCAGCTATACAGATATTTACTATCATTTAAACACTTTTTTCAAAATATAATAACTTAAAATTTAAAGAAATATTATGAATGTGATTATTAGTATTTGTTAACAATTTGACAGGAAACAGAATTAGATAGCAGACAAGCCTGTAGACATATTTGGTAGAGACTATTTGGATCAAGTCAGCCTGTCTGTGCTAGTAATGAATTACCTTTTCAGGTTGATTAATGTGGGAAGATAAACCCTAAAGATACACCCTACTCTCTGTGGTGCAATTTCACAGGTCAGGGTCCTAGACTGCAGGCAAAGGAGAAAGACAGATCAGTATCAGTTTCATCACTAATCTCTGCACTATGCTTGTCATATGGCGAAGGTCAGCCATGATAATTCAATTCAGTGTAACTGGGTTTCTGACTGTTATCAAGAAGTTTAATTTATGGTTATTGCTGATATTCAAATCAGCCTCAAATATGTGGCTGACAATTTTCTTAAAACAAATATACTTATTAGCCTATATTAACTGTACAAAAGCATTAATCTTTATGATGACATTCTTATTCATGCTTATCGTGTGATTTAATCATGTTCAATTTTTCCTTACCTCTCTTTTTCCCCTTTCTTCCTACATAATTCTCGAGTCAAATAGTCTCCCTTCTTTTTAAATTTTTTTTAAAATCTATATTCCACAGTTGGACAAAACACATTATATTTATGTTTTGGGTCATATTTTCCTTAAATAATGACCCATCAATTTTCCAGGAAATAACATATTTTAATGGATATTTTTCTGTAGTCAGTTTATCCCATATCTCTTTTCCATTCATTTTTTGATAAGAACAAACATTTTTCCAGTCTTTAAGTCTCTGTGAGTTTTACTTTTTGTTATTAGACATTTATTCTATTTGAACAGTAGTTTATTTTTTTATGTGAATTAGAAATGAGATTGTTTTACATGTCATTCCCAGATCTCTCCATCCCCTCCTCCACTACCATACCCCCAACTAATACCCTACCTAACATATCCTTTCTGCTTCCCCTGGATGGTGAAGCCTTCCATAGGGTGTCATCAGAGTCTATCGTATCCTTTGGGATAAGACGTAGACCCACCCCTGTGTGTCTTGGCTCAGGGAGTATTCCTCTATGTGGAATGGGCTCCCAAATTCCACACCAATGCTAGGAATAAGTACTGAACTACTACAGGAGGTCCCATAGATTTCCGAGGTTTCTGCACAGAAACCTATGTTCCTGGGGTCTGGATCAGTCCCATGCTGGTATTCCAGCTGTCAGTCTGGGGAGCAAGACTTCCCTGATGTTCAGGTGTTCAGGTCAGCTGTTTCTGTGAGTTTCACCAGCCTGGTCTGGACCCCTTTGCTCTTCACTTGTCCATCTCTGCATCTGGGTTCCAGTTCAGTTCGGTGATTAGTTGTGAGTGTCTGCTTCTACTTCCAACAGATGCTGGATGAAGGCTATATGATGCCATATAAGTTAATCATCAATCTCATTACCAGGGAAGGGCATTTAGGTAGCCTCTCCTCTGTTGCTTAGATTGTTAGCTGGTGTCATCTTTGTAGACCTGCAGACATGGTGGGAGTGCCAACTTGTACAGCCACTTTGTAATTAAACATCAGCAAAACAATTAGAGTGTACTATACTTGTTTTAAGAATATAACTTTAGGAAGATAACTTGGGAAATGACTTAATGAACAGAAATGAGGCTAACACGAATAATGATATAACAGAAGCTAGAAAGATATATTAAATCTTTTCCACATATCATTTCCTATTTGTAAACCATACTGAAGAAAAATAAACTTGAAGTATAATATTAAATCTGTATAAAGTCAACATATGATTCAGCTTTCTCACAATACAGGTTATGATGCATAGGAGTCATCCTGAATATTTTCTTCATAACTATTAATAGTTTTTTATTTATTTGGTAATTATTAATATAAATAAATGTTATTTGGAAAATTTATCTATGTGAAAATATCAGAATACAAAATAAATACTTTCTACCTATCAAGAATATGAAGGAATATAAATATATTAAAGCCATTACTTTGATTAAGGAATTGAATAATTGACAATATTTAATATTTTTATTATGTCATGGAGGAAAAATTTTAAAATTAATTAAAATTTCATTTTGTCTTCATAGAAACTTTTGTGCCTGTCTCTTAGTTTACAATTTTTTTCTCAAACTTCTTTTGTATTTGGTTTTAGTTTTCTTTTTTTAAATTGTTTTTATTTGAATTAGAAACAGAATTGTTTTACAAGTCAATCCCAGTTCCCTTCTACCTCGGTCCTCCCCACCACCCCTCCCCAGCTAAAACCCTATCTATCACATATCCTTTCTGTTTCCCCTGGATGGTGAGGCCTTCCATAGGGGGTCATCAAAGTCTATCGTATCCTTTGGGATAGGGTGTAGGCCCATCCCTGTGTGTCTTGGCTCAGGGAGTATTCCTCTATGTGTAATGGGCTCCCAAATTCCACACCTATGCTAGGGATAAGTACTGAACTATTACAGGAGGTCCCATAGATTTCCAAGTCTCCTCACTGAAACCCACATTCCTGGGGTCTGGATCAACCTCATGCTGATATCCCAGCTGTCAGTCTGGGGACCAACAACTCCCCGTTGTTCAGGTCAGCTAGTTGTGTGGCTAAAATCAAAAACACCAATGATAGTTTATTCTGGAGAGGATGTGGAAGTGCTGGTGGGAGTGCCACCTTGTACAGCCACTTTGGAAATCAGTATGGCGACTCCTCAGGAAAATGGAAATCAATCTACCATGAGTTTCAGCAATTCCACTCTTAGGCATATACCCAAAAGAAGCACATTCATACAATAAGAGCATCTGTTCAACAATGTTCATAGCAGCATTATTTGTAATAGCCAGAACCTGGAAGCAACCTAGATGCCCCTCAACTGAAGAATGGATATAGAAAATGTGATACATTTACACAATGGAGTACTACTCAGCAGAGAAAAACAATGGAATCTTGAAATTTGTGGGAAAATGGTTGGAACTTGAAGAAACCATTCTGAGCAAGGTAACCCAATCACAAAACGACAAACATGGTATATATTTACTCATATGTGGATTTTAGACATAAAGTAGAGGAATACCAGCCTACAATCCACAGTGCCAGAGAAGCTAGTAAACAAGGAGGACCCTAAGAGAGACATACATGGTCTCCTGGAGAAGGGGAAAGGGACAAGATCTCCTGAGCAAATTGGGATCACCAGGGGAGGGGTAAGGGAGATAGGAGAATGAAAGGGGGAGAAAAGGCGGGGTGAGGAGGACATGAGGGAGCAGAAATGTTGAGTCAGGGTAAAAATAGAAGAAAACAAGAAAGGAGATACCATAATAGAGGGAGACATTTGAGGTTTACAGAGAAATCAGGCACTATGGAAAGGTCTGGAGATCTACAAAGATGACACCAACTAACAATCTAAGCCACAGAGGAGCAGCTACCTTAAATATCCTTTCCTGATAATGAGATTGACGACTGTCTTATATGCCATACTATAGCCTTCAGCCAGCAGCTGGTGGAAGTAGAAGCAGACACCCACAACTAATTACTGAACTGAACTGAAATCCAGTTGCAGAGAAGAACGAGTGATGGGCAAAGGGGACAAGACCAGGCTGATGAAGAACAAACATTTTTAAGAGATTAAAAATTTCAGAAATTTTGATAGTTCATTTTCTATTCACCTCACTCAATTATAAGTAGTACCAGATATCAACAACTTTTCAGAGAGACATCCAACGGTCTTGAATACATTGCCTTTCAAGAAGAACAAAGAGGTTTCTGTTGTTTTCTGAATCTGTTATGGAAGTAGTCTCACTGTGGCAAACCTTAAACCATTTCATTATGTCATTGAAAAATGATGGGAGGAGATGGCATGAATATGTTTTGTGAAGTTACACAAGCAGTTCCTGCATGCTACTCACAGGCAGGATATTGACAGCAGGTAAGGGCATAGCTACATGTTCATAGACACAAATTTTTCCTGGTAATTAATTTAATTTCTTTGTTGGTCATTATCTGTGCTAATACACAATGCTGTGTTCAGTTGAAAGATAGAGAGGTGGTTATATACAGTTTAGCATTGAGGGTCTTATTTAATAGACAATATCCTGAGACTGGGTCCTCAATAATGATGTTGATGTGTGTATCTACAGTAAATCATAATGGGATCCTTTACCATGACATGTATTTATGTTATAAGTAATGGATCCTGCAAAAACGTTTGAAATTACATATCACATTCTGGTAAAAAGTAATAGTGTGATTTAACAAAGAGATGGCTCTTAAAATTAAACATTATCAAATATATAAATGCTATATCAGTTGGGAAAGATCTATAGATTTTAATAATTTCTGCAGGTTTTATTAATCTTTTTCAGTTGTTATGAAGAAAGCTCCAAGATCCAGACCACCTGTTCTGAACATTATATCTTGTCACAATAAAATGTTGTTGGGAAGGTGGGCTGCTTCCTTTACCAGATGGAGTTTTAAGATAAATAACTTTTTCTTTATATTGATAGTATTTTAAATGGCATACAATGGACTAGAAAAATCAAGGTGACTGTCAATAATGTACCCTGTTTCACAAATAGTAATCTTTTGTAATGTTAAGCAAGTATTTGCTAATCAAGTTTTAATTGAATATATTATGTATCACTGCATCTGAACCACATAAGAACATTTTAAAATAAGTGTCTCTTATGAAACATATTTTAAAATAAGTGTCTAACCTCTTATGTAACATTGAGCATACAAAGTGTATATGAATTTTTTTCATAAATATGTTTCTAGCACAGATCCTTTATTCTTACAAATAATTTTATATTATCCATTTTATTTATCTTGTCTCAAAAATAAGTCATTGTGTATTTTAAAATGAAGAGTTATGCTGATATTTTAAACGACCATGTCTGAGTTTAAAAGAAGAATGCATTACCATGCTATGATATATATACTCTTTTATCATCCACCTGTCTTCAGCAAGTGTTCTTCTGGTGTTCCTGTTATTTAAATGGTCTTTCTGAAGTGTGAAACATTCTCTATATGATGCTATCTATAGGGTATGACAATGTAAAATTCATAGGAATTTTTAAAGTACAAAGTGAATGACTAAAAATCATAAAAATTTAATGCTTAAATTGTTTACCTTATTGATTCGCAAAGAGCACAGTCAACAAGACAAAACAGCAGCCCATAGAATAGGAAAAGATATCCACCAACCCCATATCTGACAGAGGGCTGATTTCAAAAATATACAAATACTTCAAGAAGCTAGTCACTAAAACATCAAAAAATCCAGTTAAAAAATGGGGCACAGAACTAAATAGAGAATTCTCAATAGAGGAATCTAAAATGGATGGAAGACACTTAAGGAAGTGTTCAACATCCTTAGCCATCAGGGAAATGCAAAATGAACCAACTCTGAGATACCGTCTTACACCACCCAGAATGGCTAAAACCAAAACCACCAATGAGAGTATATGCTGGAGAGACTGTGGAGAAAGGTGAACACTCCTCCACTGCTGATGGGAGAGCAAACTGGTAAAACCACTTTGGAAATATGAATGTGGGTATTAACAATACAAATAAAATAAAAGTAGGTAAATATTTAAATAATGGATCATTTCACAGTGATTTAGAATATAATTCCATGGAGGTGCCAGCTAACACTTGTCATAATACCTTGGCTAATTGTGTTAAAATGTTGACATTAGTGAAATGATCAAAAAAGTCATCTCACTAATGGATGGTGATGGACCAGAGGTTCACAATGATTAAAATGATGCAATAAAGATAAAAGTTAAAAAATAAGAGTGACTGGCAATAAATAGTGTTATTTTTTTGAAGTTGAATGGGACAGTAAATTTTTTAATTTTAATTAGAAACAAGCTTGTTTTACATGTCAATTCCAGTTTCCTCTCCCTTCCCTCCTCCCCTGCCCCACACTTAACCCTATTCCATCACCTTAGACTCTTAGAGATCCGTGCTACTTATTAAAAACAAACCACCATAAAAACAAATAAATAACTAAATGTTCTTTAGCTGTATGCACTACTATATATTCAACTTGAAATACAGTTTAAATGATTGTCATGTCCTAGCAGTATGTAGAATATCATTCATAAAAATTTTATCTAGCCCATAATATTCATACATTGTTTTGAATGGGCATGCATTCAATTTATTTGCAAACTAGTTTTCTATTTTCCTTTTTAGCTGTCCAGATATTAGTCAAATTTCTATATCTGCTAAGTGCATCTTTCTGGTAACCAAAGAATAAAGAACTTATATGTAAATGCATTACTCTTATCATTCTGGTAAGTGCGAGGTTCTGACAGTAGACAGGAAAGTCGATGAGGAATAGGATATGGAGAGTGAGATAAATATCTATCCTCTCATCCAAGAGTACATGAAAGGTGCACCATTTGCATTAACATGTTTTCTCTCTTTCTTTTTATTCATTTATTTTTAATAAAGCTAAAAGTTGGTGCGTATGGAAGTGTGGATGGCTCTGAGAGAAGTTGGAGAGGTTATGAATATCATCAAAATATTCTTTACAAAATTTCTGGCAATGGGACCAATATTTATTCCTAGTGCTTGATCTGGCTTTGCAGAGCCCATTCTCTTTGGAGAGATACCTTGGTCAGTCTGGATATAAGAGGGAGGACCCTGGTCCTGCCTCAAAGAGATGTGCTAAACTTCATTGACTCCCCATTGGAAGCCACCCTTACCCTATCTGATGATTGAATGGGGATAGGGTGGGGAGAAGGTGAGGGAAAGCAGGAAGAGGCAGGAGAGTGGGAAGTGGGTTAAATAAGAAAAAATAAAAACAAATTATTTGTTCTTTGTAAATAAAATTTGCAAAAAATGATTTTAAAACGATGGAAAAATATAAGAGAAGTAATCCCTGGTTCTGCATGTTTGGGTCAAAGAAATGTTGAACTACAGTGAAGAACTAAACCTTACTGATGCCTCCAGGCTCAGGGAAGGAGTAGAGCATTAACAAAGGAAAATATTCTCTCTTCATAGTGGACAAACAAAAGAAAAGGAAAACAAGCTGCATCAGAAAAGAAGAGGATGTGTGGGAGAAATGTTAATAAAGCAAGTTCTTGGATTTGGATCATCACAAGTGGGTTCTCAGAATGTACTTACCCTGGAAGCATTTTTTTTTAAATTGGAGTAAATGTTGTTATCAAAGGAGGAAGAAAATTAAAAAGTAATGAATGATTTGTATTGTTTGATTTGACAATGCTGCATTGAATCAAGATCTTATTAACTGCTCTGCAAATACTTTACCACTGAAAATTCCCTGTACAAGACTCTGATTTCAGGTACATTCCTAGACTCAGTATACTAATTCAAGGGCTCTGGAGAACAGCAACCACCTATTTTCTCTGATCTCACCTGCTAACAAGCAGGCTGGGTTTCACATTCCACCACAAGTGATTCCTCAAATGAAGGAAAGCCTAAGAGATTCTAAATATCCATTCAAGAAGAGTTAATGAAAAAGGGAGCTTAAATTTGAAATAGAACTTGCGGTGGTATATAGGATGGTTTGGAGTATATTTGTGTGTGTGTGTGTGTGTGTGTGTGTGTGTGTGTGTGTGTGTGAGAGAGAGAGAGAGAGGAGAGAGAGAGAGAGAGAGAGAGAGAGAGAGAGAGAGAGAGAGAGAGAGAGAGAGAGAGAAATGTTCAGGGCAATCATGAAACCCGTATGTGACTGGTGCCCGATGGAATGACAGGGAGGCAGGAGAAAGAAAACAAATGATAGATGGGCCAGTGCATGTGAGCAAACCACGTAGACTCTCTTTTCAATGGTAATAGTTGAGTTCCATCAGTCTTGCAAAATGTTGGTCATTACTCATACTCTCCCTTCCATGCTAATGGTTGAGTTCCATTGGTCTTGTGAAGATATTGGCCATTACTCAAAGACATAAAGGCGAATTTGTGCTAGAGTGATGTAATCTTACCAGTTCTGTTTTCATTAGTCATATTTGAACTTCTAGCATAATTAATAATTTCCCTTTTCCTCTCTTCCCTCCAAACTCCCTCTTATTCCTCCTGGATGAAAATAAGATACAATTAAAACAGAAATTACACAGGAGGTAGCTGGAAATTTTTACATTTTTTTTAAATTTCAGCTAAATTTTATATCTTAAACTAAAGCAGTAACAGAGGATAACAATAAAACATTATACTCATGTTAATTTTTATACAAAGAAGATAAATTAGCATATAGATATGGAAGGTGTCAGAGAAAATGAAAAGAATGATAAAAAATTCTCCAATGACTCTGAATTGAATAAATGAATAGATGGACTTTCCAATAACTTATATGGCAGCCAAGGATAATTTTTTTCAGTATGGAGCAGATAAAATGTTCAGTGTTTATTTTTTTATTCTAGAAATATCTAATAGACATTCAACAAGAAATATCAAAAATATTCAGGATAGTTTTCAACATGTAACTTTCAGACTAGAGTTAACTCAGGGGTACAAAAACTGTGAGAGATCCTGGGTGTGAACTTACATATCCACACACAGAATATGAAAGTTAGGAATATGTTGTAATTTTATAAATTAAGAACGATAAATAAGTTAAGAGAGGATGTCAAAATTTACACAGTGATTACAAAGACAGATTAAGCAATTTTTGAAATTATGGACTAAATGATGAAATCATTCATTGTAAATCATGGTATATCAAAATGATCACTGTGTTAGTGTAATTAACACAATTACCTGTTGAATATAAGATATTCAAACATCGCATACAGAACGTTGTGCTTAGTTCAAAGAGGTAGATGTGATGAACAATGGCATAGAGAGTATAGACTTGTGATCCAGTTCCTGAAGTCAAATGGAACATAAGGTTGACTAGACAAAAGTTTAATCCAGTACCTAGGTCCATTCTGAAATAATTAAAGAAACAAAATCTACAAACAGTTTATAAACTGATTAACCCCCAAGTTGAGATGACTATTAGTCACATATAGGCTACAGAGTAAGATGTATTGAATAAATGTCTGAAACTAACGCACAAGAAATGACTCAGCAACCTCATGCTTCCATTCCACTTGGAAACAATGCTTCATAAGGATAGTGTGAGTATGGCTGGACATAGTTTAGTAGTTTTCAAGTCCACAGTTTTGCTACCCTGAGTTGATATGCATTCATGTCATTCTTACAGATTTTGACACAAAGCACACACCCCCAAAATTCATAAAACCATGTATGAATTAGAGCCCAAAGTATGGTTGAAAACAGATATTGAACTGCGTCTACATAAACACTAGACAAGAAAACTTCTGAACATAAAGAATACACTTCAGGCTGTATTGCAAAGGTATGTATATGAACAGAGTAACTGTCAGAGATGTAAAACACAGTAGCAAAATGCTGAAAGATTTACGGTCCAAGTGGCAGAATTTTCTGCGCACATCACAATTTGAAGAAATAAATATTATTAGTAACACTGTATTTATTCCTCTGCAGGTGTGCTTTACTTAATGAGGGTTTAGATTTTAAGGTACAGAGGAAAATCTGTGAAATTTTTAATTCATGGGAATATAGGAAAATAATATAATGGTCTAAGAGAGTAACATCAAATACTAAGAACTGTAAATCCATCAAACAGGGGATTTGAAGATGATTCTAAAATGGTTTAGGAATAAAAGTAAGAAATAAAATTGCCATATATGACAATGAGAATGATACTCAAAACTATCAATTATGCAATAACTAATTAATGAAATTCAAACATTGATGGTTTTCTAGGCAAACATGAACTTTTATATTTCAAGTCATCATCAGAAAATAACGTCAGCTTTTTATTCTAGAGAATACAATAATGATTCTAAACAACTGGAAATGTTTGCAGTTGTTGGTGGGACCATTTCTGGTTTACTTAAAGATCATGACAGAGATGTGACCCCCATTTGGGTTGTGATAAATTATCTTGGATGTGAAGAGAAATGTCACAATGCTGTACTATAAAATGTAGTATAAAAATGAGTTATTTCACTTTTGAGACTCTATGGGATTCAGTACAACCTGTGATTAATGTTGGTGGGTAATTCACATCTAATCAGTAAAGACGTGTAATGACCCAGGTACTTTAGCAATAATGATTTTATACTTCATTCTCAAAGGGAACTGCAGCAATGAAAGGTGATTTATAAGAAATACAAAAAGGCATGAGAAATGTGAAAATGTCAATTATGGCTTCATGAATGCTTGCTAAAATGAGAACTTTACTATTATTGAGTGTTTCACCTTTAGTTAAAAAAGTGCTTCACTTCTGGAGGACTTATTTTCCTGTCCCCATTTTTACTATCTTGTCAGTTAATGTCAAATGTGCTAAGAGTAGTAATTTTACAGCTAAACTTTTGTTATAGAGAGCAAAAGGAAATGTGACTGAAAACAGTGAAAGAATTACCAGCCAACAGCAAAGAAGGGTTTGGTAAGTTAGTTTGAAGAAGTTATGAAAGATTGTTTTTGTACCTGGAATTAGCAATGCTAGAAAAGCATTTGAGTTGTAGTTTATTTATACTTAATGAGAGTTTATGCAGTTCCAGATGGTAAGATGTGACCCTTGACAGCATTCTTGTGTTAATTTATATAAGGTGAATAATGTTTTTCATAATTTCAATCCACTTATTTTCCTTTTTTTGTCTTTTTTTCCAACATTTTTTATTTGAATTAGAAACAGGATTGTTTTTCATGAATCCCAGTTCCTTCTCCCACCTGTTCTTCCCTCGCGCGCCCCCCCCCCCACTAAAACCTTATCTGTCACATATCCACTTATTTTTCTTTTTCTTTTCTTTTTTTTTGTTTGTTTTTCAAGACAGGGTTTCTCTGGAGCCTATCCTGGAACTATAGACCAGGCTGGTCTCGAACTCACAGAGATAGGCCTGCTTCTGCCTCCCGAGTGCTGGGATTAAAGGTATGTGCCACCAACGCCCGGCTATTTTTTGTTTGTTTGTTTTTTGTTTTTTTTTTGTTTTTTGTTGTTTTGTTTTGAGACAGGGTTTCTCTGTGGCACTTAGTTTTCATGACTAAAAAGTACCACTGAAGACACAGAAAGTGTGTGTGTGTGTGTGTGTGTGTGTGTGTGTGTGTGTGTGTGAGAGAGAGAGAGAGAGAGAGAGAGAGAGAAGAGAGAGAGAGAGAGAGAGGGAGAGAGTTTTTAAAAAGCAATATAAATAATAAACTGACAAGGTTCAACTGTCACTGAAGGACCACACCCATTGTAGCACATGCAGACTAAGGATGCCCTTGACTTACCGCTGGACCTCAGCATCGTTTCCCACCTGCCACCTCTCTCTCCCTCCTTCTTACACTGCTGCGTTAGATGCAAAGGTCCATAACTTCTCAGTCATGTGAGGTTTGCTATCATTGTTGAAACTGCACAGTTGTAGACCCTGGGAGGCTAACATAGCTCCTTGTTTATATTCACAGCTTTAGAAAACCAGCATAAAAGTGTAAATATTTGTAGATTTCAGAGTTCTACTATAAAATACTCATTAAAAACTGTATGTAAACCACAAGGATTTGTTTAGGGACTTGGGTTTCAATGACATTTGCAACTGTGAATATCAAAATTAGACATAGTCTTAATTGGAGAGAAACACATAAAGATCACATTTATTATAATATGAAAAACCGAAAAAAAATGGAACTGGTGACCGAATTAGAAAAGTCTATTAACAAGTTCTTACTTAAGTATTTCATCAGCCTCTGTTCATGTCTGCTGTTATATATTGCTTTATCACGTTTACGTCAGTGTTTCCTAAAGCACACTGTTCAAATCTCAGAATTGTTTCATAATCCTATTTTTCCTATGCCCATAATACAGCTCAATGTTGTAGAAAATGAAGGTTTGTAGTAGATATCACTTGGAGGAGCTATTGGGAAACCCAAAATGTAGCTTTTCCTGGTTTTTAAAACTTGGTTTTGCTTGTTTCTTGGTTCTGTGAAGTTTGCATTTTGAAAACATATTATTTTATATTTTGTTTAATTTTAAATCGGCAAGAATTTTTCTTTTATATGAGAAAAACCTTTATATTAACTATTTTGTAAAAATTTCCTTCATATGCAAAACCATTGTACTAATTGACCTTTTCATAAATGAACATAACAGTTGTTCATTTTTTCTCTTTAAAACACTCTTATCGATCATCATAAGATGTTTTTACAATATAAATTTGTGTATATTCTAATCATCATATATAAGCAACCTTGAGGGTATTACTTATGTAATTGAGTTTTATATGAGTCACTTATTTTTTAAGTGAAATTATTAGGAAATAATTTTAATGTTTTTTTCAAATAACATCTATAACCCAAGGTTACTAAGTACTGAAACAAGTTTTAATTATTTTATTAGAGTGCATCTTTATTATGCAGATTTGATTACACTTATTTCTTTGAAGTATATTAGGAGTAGATTAGTCCGGGTGCCTCAAACAGTAAGATTTGTCTCATATTGCCACTTACTTAGATGATGAACAAAAAATTCAATTATTCCAAATAAATAAACAGTGCACAATTAGAAAATGCAAGAGAGAAATTTGCTTCTAACTTATCAGTTTATATTGCAGCTAAAATCCCATGAACCCTTGGACTTTAATCATAGAAATAGTTATGAGTGATAACCCAAATCAGCTAGGAGAAAATTTCCCGTAATAACAGTACAAAAAGTGTGCTAGTCATCCATGATATTGCAAGACGATGTGCAGAGATCACAATACTGAGAGACTCGTGAGCAGAGATGGCAAAAAGATTCATTGATGTCAATGTTCACAGTTCCTTTTCTTTTACACTGCACCTTCCCAATTACTTACTCATGGCAATCATGGGTTCGATTCTTTACACTTGTGATTCTGTCTTCAATTCAGTTGTCTCTGTCTACCAGCAAGCACTTTCTGGATGACAACATGAAATAATGCATAAATTCTACCTTAAATGAGAATGCGACAGCAATTAATACATGTAAATTCAAATCCAGCAGTAGCGTAAGAAGCATATTTTCATGGGAAAACTGAACCCATTTCACTTTTCAGTCAACAATTTGTGAATATATTCATGGAATGGGCATTCACACTGCTAACTATTGCCCAAAAGCCAGAACAAATTCTATTTCATTTGTCTACTTACACAGAGACTGAAAATGACCTATCTTTTCTACCTTTTTCTAGAAAAAAATTATCTCATTTCTCTGAGTTTTACTATTCATCTACTTTTAAGAATTGAGCCCAAATTAGCTCCTTGACTCAATGGTAATTTCTTTTTCCTTTAATATCTATGCATGACTAACAAATTTGGTGCTTTTGTTCCTAACATTATAACAAATGTTTATTTAATTATGTAATTGGGCTTCTCAAGTAGCTGGTATGGTCTCATTTAGTTACTTTATTCTATCATTTATTAAAAATAAATCTTACTCCTCAGAAATTAGATGTTGATAAAGGTAGTGATTATCTATATGATATAGCCAATCTGTTCTTTCTCTAAGAAGGAAGAAGATAGCCTTGAGAAAATATGTTCAAATAATGTTAGTATTTAATATGAATTATAACTCCTATTCCTTTCAGGGTTTAAGTTCATTGATTGGCAGTCAAATGAATAATTGTATATATTTTACTATATTTATTGAAATGGAGAAAGATAAACATAAAAATTCATAAATAATTTAATACCTTCACCAAGTTTACTTAATCTCCAAAATATTTGTATTTTCTTATTAGCACTATCTCATGGCACTATCTCATTTTTGCTCCATTATTTTAATGTCTTCATCTAAAAACCTATACAAGAAGTGTAACCACCCATGATTTACTTTGTAGAGAATAAATAGAGATTATTTTTAACAAAAAGAAAATACCCTCTCTCTTTCTTCCTTTTACACTTCCTCACCCCTCTTCCAATTTCTCTATTATATATCGTGACATTGTTATTATTCTAATGAATGCTAGCTTCATTCACAGCTCTTGAAACATGTGCACTTATTATTCATTACTTATACTAAATTATCATATCCACAATAACCAGGTAGCCTTTTGACACTGACTTAGGCACT
Source organism: Cricetulus griseus (assembly GCF_003668045.3). NCBI lineage: Eukaryota > Metazoa > Chordata > Mammalia > Rodentia > Cricetidae > Cricetulus > Cricetulus griseus. The sequence goes on from NW_023276807.1 coordinate 259,830,969, forward strand.
CTGCATATATGTTACTTGTTGTGTAACTTGATCCTCTTGTGTGCCACTTAACAGCAGGAACAGGGGTTGTCTCCAACTCTTATGAGACCCGAGTCCTCTTCTGAGCCACCTTGCCCATCCTTAATGCAAGGGGGGGGAGTGTTTAGTCTTATTTCCATAAGACTTGCCATATTTTACTAGTATTTATGGGAGACATGCCTTTTCGTGGATGGAGATAGAAGAAGAGGGGATTGGGTTGGGAGCAGGGGTATGGGAGAAAGGACTTGGAGAGGAGGATGGGGAGAAAAACTGCAGCCAAGATATAAAATAAATAGATTTTTTTTAAAAAGAAAAAGGAAAAGAAAAGCATCCTAGACAATTTAAGCATTCTGTGAGGATCTTGTAAAGAAGGCCAATCAGTTTCTCTGTATGGAAGTGGTTGCTTTAATGTTTGGTGTGAGTTATCAAAATCAAGAGAAATAAGGTTTTTTTTTTTTCCAAGCATCTTTATCTTTTCCATTACCCATGATTCTGTCTGAACAAATTGATGACTGAGTCTCAATATGGGGGAAATAATGTGTCATTGAAATGCATTTGACATTTGAAAAATGCAAAAGAATTCTGTAATCTATCAAAGGGAATATAAGATTGATGGGGATGATGGAAGATGATAGGGTTTATTTAGTCACATTGGATCCATTTAGAATGGTCAGGGACTTGGGTTTGACTCATTTTCGCTGTTGGCCGTTCTAAAATATCATCTTCCAAAGCCACAGGAAGTATGGAAGTGGGACAACCAGCCTCTCCAGATTTCAGTCGTGTTAGGGAAATGTGGTATCAGCATGTAAGGACAGAGAGAAAATAAGCAGGGCCAGTACAGAAATAATTCAATACCTGTGATTTGATGGTTTTCCTAAAAGTTGTAAAATGCAGGCCATAACAAAACACAGGTTTGTCTCGAGGTCCCTTTTCTTTGTGAAAGATTTGACTTATAACTTTATGTATGTAGACTTTCACGTTTTGTTTCTGAAGAAAGTCATTGGAAGATATTTTAACATACGCATTCTTCAGACATAAAAATTGAAGGGTTAGGGTTAGGGTTAGGGTTAGGGTTAGGGTTAGGGTTAGGGTTAGGGTTAGGGTTAGGGTTAGGTTTAGGGTTAAAATCTTCTTTCTTAAAATCTTCTTTCTTCATTGGAGGTTATATTTAGCTTTAGAAACCACTGACTTCACTTATAAGGAGATCTTTCTTTTCAAAAAGCAAAAGTGTTATGCATGTAGTTTTCAAGACAGTTTACGCATATGAGCAATGTTACTCTGCCATGCAATTACCAATTTCATCCAGACTCTCAATACTTCATTCTTCTCTCTTACAATGTATAACAGATTACATCTAGCAGGTAAGTTGTAAAGAATTTTAATTATGTGATAAGACCCACATAAACTTAAATAATGAAAGCTTTTATTATATCAATAATGATGAACTAATAAATTACAGTGTATTATAAATGATACTATGATTTTAAATGACATACTAAACATATATACATAATGCATTGTAAAATTGCTAATTATCTTTTATATTTTATAGAAATTGAACAGCCATGTGCCATTATAGCCTGTAATGCATCATAGACATTGAGGTTTTCATGATTCATATGTTTTTATATAACCTCAAAATAAATTCATTACATTATGTGTATCAAATAGCAAGAAACATATGTATTTGCTTTACTATTTTGATGGTAAATATTATAAGAAATGTATAAAATTGGAAATATCAGTTTGCAAAATAATGTTTGATATACATTTTAGTGGTCGCAAAGATGATCATGATACTAAAACATTATGTTGTGCCACACCCATCATGAAGCAGTAGCTTAGTACATTCCTCTATGCAATGTTGCTAATATAAGCAAACTGTAAACCATGTGCATCAATGCTAGCAGAAGCCTGGTGTAGGTCATGTTTACTGTTGTTCACAATGTCTCAAGAAGCCAAGTAGAATTGTGGTAAGTTTGTAATGAACATCTTGGTGATGCTTGCTATAGAATGTTTAGATATGTAAATATGCTGCCAAACTGCTTTCTAAATATTTTTGGTTTATTTTCTTAGACTTGTGTCACCAGCAGCCTGAGGAAGAGACTCTTTTTAGATATCATGATGGTTAATGTAAAGACTCATTTATGTTCAAACTGCCGAATAATTGAATGCTGAACACTTGGTCGTATGTCAATTATCCTTTGCCCAAGGATCATGAAACTTCACAGAAAAGCCAAGAAAAGAATGTGTACAGCAGAGAACAGAGAGAACTACCTTTAAGTACTGTTATCCAGATTTGAAACAGCAACTTCAGGTATCACTGGAGCAATGGACACCTGCAAAAGTCTGTCTCTTCCACATTTCATCATGGATAGGGGACGTCCCATAAACCCCCACTGTTTCCTGATGTGTTCACTATTATGTTTTCATGACAGAGTTTCTTTATGTGGCTCTCTGTGTCATGCAACTTGCTCTTTAGACCAGGCTGTCTTCGAACTCAAAGAGCTGCACATGCCTCTGACTCCTGAGTACTGGAAATAAAGGTATGTGCTGTGACACCCTCTTACCATATTCCTAAAAAACAAGCATGTGCATATACATTACCAACTCTTTAATTAGTTGTAATTGTAGTAATATTAGTTGGTTTTATTACCAACAATTTCATCTTATGGATGGTGAGTATAAGTTAGATATTTGCCCATTAGAAACTGGATACCTTCCATGCTCTCATCTTGAGCTACACAACTCCTGAATATGTCAGTCACTGTAGAATACAGGTGTTATACACATTTAGGCCACCTTTGATCTACACTTCCAAGATTCTACTTTTGACAGGTGCATCTTCTCTTGGCTACACCCAGAGTTTCCTAAGAGTTTTAGATCTCAGTGAATTATTCAGTAAGTATAACAATATTACTTTCATGTGACTATAGTTAACTTTAGAATCAGTGCCCCCAGATTCAAATTAATGAGTTATTATAGCAATGCATTTCACTGTTTTCTTTCATGGACTCTCAATAATGAATCAAACTGAATCACAGGATCCATATATCAACTCTAATTTAAAACTTTTACACTTTTGAAGTTCTGGTATTTTTACTTATCTGTTATCTTAGAGAGATCAGTTTCCAAAAGATGGATATAAACTGGGTAATTGAAAAACCCTCAATTATATTAGCCATGGGAGTTTACATTAATTTATGAACTTTTAATATAAATTAGAAACTAAAAAACTAGACTTTTCTGAGATATGCCTTCTTGAATCTGAAGATATCTTCTCATCACTACTTAGCTCTTGTCACTACTTAGCTCTAATCTGGCTCTTTGATTTATCTTTCATGCATTTTACCATTTATATAAAACTGAGTGACTGATTTATGTATTAAATTTCAGAAGGGGTTAAAGTAGCTCATCATTTATCTTTTGCCTAAAAGTCTTAGATCTACATTAAGATCACTTTCCATCTCTCTTGGCCTTTTAAATTGTGTTCTTAGGTAGAAGCAATGAATTACCCCACAGAGAACGGTTTCACCCCTACTGCAATCTTCCACTGAATGATAAAAAGATTTTATGCAGTTTTTGTGCAGTCCTTAATGGCAGGTTATTGTCACAGACAGGGCCCAGACAGAGCCTACATTTTATAAATCACACAGAACAGGTACTAGAACATGGAGAAGGATAAAGGGAAAGAGGAGAACTCCAACTCACTTCATTGATGTAGGACATGGCTTACATTTGCCTTTCCACTTTTGAACAGATTTGCAGGGTGTTAGAAAACTGAACTTTTCAAATAGAAAAATTGTTTGGGGAGTATTTTTAGCCTACGAAGAAATGTTCTGTATCACTAAACTTTTCCCTATAGAAAATGATTCAATCTAAATTTCAAACATATGACAATAAATTCAAGAATGCAGAGGAAGGGCAACATTGATTTCATAAATATGAAATATTCAAAATATTGAAATCAGTAAAGAAAGAAAATAGATTATTAAACAAGAATAAAAGAAAAGGAACAGAATATAGGGAAAACATAAAAATGGACATTATCTCTGGAAGAGATGACATGTATTGATTGACAAATTAAATAATGAAGTGGTCAAATAACTTAGTGAATGAAGGAAAAATGAATTAATTGGCCATTTAAACAGACTAAATATTATAGAGTACTTATAGCTCTGAGGAATTATATCAGACAGTACTTTGTAAAGAAGATAAAAGTGAAAACAGGATGAAGAAATGTATAGAGACTTCCCCAAGTGCTAGGGAGACACATTCTAAGAAATGTATAGTGAGACTTCCCCAAGTGCCAGGGAGACACATTCCAAGCTTGTTTTAGTTCAGCATTTAAACTTCTCTAAAATCTAGAAGGTCATGAGGAATATTTGCTACATAAGCAAGACATAAATCTTTACAGATTTGAAAAATATTTCTCTTTCTACTATTTGTAAAATTTTAAACCCAAAATCCACTAAATTATTTTCCTGTAAGTACCAAATAATTAGCTTCAAGGCTCATTGATAATATAGTCATCAAGGGAGTAAAACAAATTAAGGTCAGCATGTTACTCCGTTATTCTACTCCCAAGTTTTCTTCTTTATTGCACAGATTCTTCCATGGTTTAATATGAATTTTGAAGTATAAATTTCTATACTAAGAAAACCAAAACATGTATGCAATTCTTAGATTTTCATTCTTTGATTATGTCTTTGTCTCTCTCTGTCTCTCTCTGTCTCTCTCTGTCTCTCTCTGTCTCTCTCTCTCTCTCTCATGTGTATTCTCTCCTCTCCACTCCCAACATCTCCTCTCCCCTCCCTTTCTCCTCCACTCAACTAGTCTCCTCTCTTCTACTCTCTTCTATTCTCCTCTCTTACACTGTCTCTCAAATATTCAAATATGACCCTGAGAAGATTCTTTTAATGAAATAACACATTAAAACTGCTTTTATCAAATCAATCCATTAAGCTTAAATTTTGATATTATGCAAATATAACTGCACTATGGTTAAGTACATTGCTTATTGAAAAGCAATGTGTTTATGCCTTATGAAATTTTTCATTTTTAAAAAATTATATACACATTTAAACATAATTGAAAGCACATTAAAAGTTTGGCAATATAAGATGTTAGTTTTAGAAAGTCGTATGTTACTCATAAAAATAATTCAGTAGGAAAATATTTTAAACAAAGAACCTCATTTTCTGCACATACATTTCACAAAAAAGTTGAGTGTGGACACTAATCCAGTTATATAAAGTTCAGTCTGTCCTGCCTATGGGAGGTGCTGAGGTAAGGGTGGCTCATAGACTGTAGGAAAAGTCAACAAATGACTGGTCCAAACTCAGACACATGCTACCAGAATGATGCCACTGTTGACACTGCCAGGATTGCCAGGACCTAGAGGCTGGAAGATCCATAGACCTAGACAGAACCAAACATGACTGGAGAAAAAAAAAAAAACAATGTCAATGTTCTGATGGCTAACGAAATTCTGCCTAGCCCATAGGAGGCCTGCCTGTTTCTGAATATAAAGCAGTGGATAGGGGCACAAGGGGGATGAGATGGGCAAGATAGGAGAGGGGAGAGGGGAAACTGGTTGGAATGTACAATAAATAAATAAATAAAGTTGAATGTGAAAATATGTTTTATATTCTGATTAATCATTATTTATTTATACTTGCTGAACTCTGTAATATTGTAAAGTAAATCATAATTTAGTTTCATGGGACTAATTATAATAGCAGGGAAAAACTGGAGGAAATATATAAAGGAGAACAAAATGAAAGATAAAATATTTTGTAACTTTAATATAGAAAATTACAAATGGTTAGAAATACTAATTTCTTTCACACCTATGACTCATAAGCCAAGTATAAAAATAAAAAAAATTGGTGTGAAAATAGTATGAATATTTCCCAAATCAAGTATATTCTAAGTGAATATTAACAAATAACAAAATAATTTGATTAAAAAGAATCAGTTCATGCTTTGCCCTCTGCCTGCTGCCTGAGGTGAGTCTGGGGCTCTGCTCTGGTCCCAACTTCCCCCATCAACCCTTCCTCCTTTCTTCCTGAGCCTGTCCCTTGACAAGAGTGTACTTTCCCAGACAGGAAAGGCCACCCTGAGTCTGGCCACACCTCACCCTTGTCCCCCTTCTGCCCTCTGCCCTACACCTGCACCTGCAGCCTGAGGGGAGTCTGGGTGCTGCTCTGCCCCAACTTCCCCAATCAATTCCTTCTTGCTTCTTCCTGAGATTGCCCCTTGATAAGAGTGGGCCTACCCAGACCAGAAGGCCCACCCTGAGTCCAGACACCTCACCCTTGGTTCTCTTTCTGCCCTCCACCCTTTGTTGATGAGACTAGAAGAGGAGAGACCCCACCTGCACCCACTGGAAGAAGGGATGGGAAGACGACAGAATAAGAACACACTGAACAACAGAAAGATCAATATGACAAGAGAATCTAGAGACTCCACACCAGCAAGAAATGAAAAGCTGAATGCAGAGGATGAAGAAGAGATGGACCTTAAAAATTATCTTATAAAGAATGATAGAGTCCATTAAAGAGGAAACAAGAAAATCACTTAAAGAAATAGAAGAAAAATCTAGCAAAAAATTACATGAAATGGAGGAAAAGACAAAGCAACCAATTCAAGAAATAAACGAATCTCTTAAAGAATCTAAAGAAAACCAAGAAAAAACAACCAAACAAGTGAAGGAAAAATTTCAAACAGTTCAGAGTTTGAAAGCAGATTTAGAAACAATAAAGAAAACACAGAATAAGGGGATGATGGAAATAGAAAATCTGGGTAAAGAAACAGGAACCACTGGTATAAGTATAACCAATAGAATACAAGAGATGTAAGAGACAATCTCAGGTGTAGAAGACTCACTAGAAGATATACAGTCATTGACCAAAGAAAAATCTCAACTCCAACAAATCCATAACACAAACTATCCAGGAAATAGGTATAGAAGAAGGTGAAGAAATTCAGCTCAAAGGTACAGAAAATATATTCAACAAAATAATACAAGAAAACATCCCAAGTCTAATGAAGGACATGCCTATGAAAGTACAAGAAGCTTATAGAACACCAAATAGATTAAACCACAAAAAGAAGTCCCCTCATCTCATAATAATCAAAACACTTAACTTACTGAATAAAGAAAAAATATTAAGAGCACCAAAGAAAAAGGCCAAATAACATATAAAGGCAGACCTACCTGAATTACACCAGAATTCTCAATGGATACTTTGAAAGCCAGAAGATCCTGGATAGATGTTCTAAAAACACTAAGGGAACATGGATTCCAGCACAGACTTCTGTATCTAGAAAAGCTTTCAATCACTTTAGATGGAGAAAACAAGATATTTTATGATAAAACCAGATTTAACCAACACATATCCACATTCAGCCCTACAGAAATTACTGGAAGGAAAACTTCAACCCAATGAAGATACACTTGAAAAACCATAGGAAATAGATAATCCCACTTTGTCATACACCAAAAGAAAAAAAGGGGGGGGGATCCAAACATAATAACACCACCAACAACAAATCCAAAACAAACAAGAATCAAAAATCAGTGGTCATTAATATTCCTCAAAGTCAAAGGACTTAACTAGCCTAAAAAAGATATAGGCTAACAGAATTTATATGAAGATGGAATCAATCCTTTTGCTGCATAAAAGAAACACATCTCAATGCCAATATAGATATCCCTTCACAGTAAAGGGCTGGGAAAAGATTTTCCAATCAAATGGAACCAAGAAACAAGCTGGTATAAAGCAATCCTAATATCTAACAAATTAGACTTCAAACTAAAATCAATTAAAAGATAAGAAGAAGGGCATTTCACACTCATCACAGGAAAACTCCATCAAGATGAAGTCTCAATCCTGAACATCTATGCCCAAATTATAAAGGCATCCACATTCTGAAAAGAAACAATACTAAATCTCAAATCACACATAATATCTCACCCACTTATAATAGGAAACTTCAACACCCTTCTTTCTCCAGTATATAGGACAATCAAACAGAAACTTAACAAAGAAACAAAGAACAGAAGTTATGACCCAATTGAGATTAACAGACATCTATAGAACATTGCATTTGAACACAAAAGAATATAACTTCTTAGCACTACATGGAACCTCTCTAAAACTGACCACATACTCAGCAATGTAGCAAACCTAAACAGATACCAAAAAAAATTGGAACAACCCCCTGTATCTTATCAGACTACCATGCTTTAAAGTTAGAATTCAACAACAACACAAATTAAAGAAACCCTAAAAACTCTTGGAAATTGAATAATGCACAATTGTACCATTCCTGGGTTGAGGAAGAAATAAGAAAAGAAATTAAAGACTTCCTAGAATTTAATGAAAATGAAGACAAAACATATCCAAACTTATGGAAGACTTTGAAAGTAGTCCTAAAAGGAAATTTCATAGCATTAAGTGCACACATGAAGAAACTGGAAAATAGTCACACTAGAGAATTAACAGCGCAACTGAAAGCTCTAAATCAAAAGAAGCAAACTCATCCCTGAGCAGTAGATGCCAGGAAATATTCAAACTGAGGGCTGAAATCAATAAAGTAGAAAATAGGAAAACATTACAAAGACTCAATGAAACAAAGAGTTGGTTCTTTGAGAAAGTCAACAAGATAGAAAAACATTTATCCAAACCAACCAAAAAGCAGAGAGAGAGAGAGAGAGAGAGAGAGAGAGAGAGAGAGAGAGAGAGAATGCTAATTACCAAAATGAAAAATGAAAAGGGGATTATAACAAGGGACATTGAGGAAATCCAGAGAATCATCAGGTCATACTTTGAAAACCTGTACTCCACAAAATTAGAAAAGCTAAAAGAAATGGACAATTTTCTGGATAGATATCACTTACAAAATTAAATCATGAACAGATAAGCAGTTTAAAAAGACCTATAACCCCTAATGAAATAGAAACAGTCATCAAATCTACCAACCAAAACAAACAAACAAACAAACAAATCCAGAGCAAGATGTTTTCAGTGCAGAATCCTACCAGAAATTCAAAGAAGAGCTAATACCAATACTCCTCAAATTGATTCACACAAATGCAGCAAAGGGACATTGCTGAACTCATTTATGAGGCTATAATTACCTTTCTACCCAAGCCACAAAAAGACACAATTAAAAAAGTGAATTACAGACCAATATCCATCATGAATATTAATGCAAAAATATTCAACAAAATACTTGCAAACTGAATCCAAGAACACATCAGAGAACTCATCCAGCATGATAAAGTTGGCTTCATGCCAGGGATAAAGGCATGGTTCAGTTTTCAAAAATCCATCAATGTAATCCACCATATAAGCAAATTGAAAAAAGAAAAACCACATGATCATCTCATTAGATTTTGAAAAACCCTTTTACAAAATCCAACATCGATTTATGATAAAGGTCTTGGAGAGATAAGGAATAATAGGAACATACCTAAACAAGATAAAAGCAATATACAGCAAACCAACAGCCAACATCAAACTAAATGGAGAGAAACTCAAAGTGATTCTTCTAGTATCAGGAACAAGACAAGGCTGTCCACACTCTGTATATCTCTTCAATATTGTACTTGATGTTCTAGATAGAGCAATAAGACAACAAAAGGAGATCAAGAGGATACAAAATGGAAAGAAAGAAGTCAAACTTTCACTATTTGCAGATGATAGGATATTTTACATAAGTGACCCAAAAAACTCTGCCAGGGAACTCCAAATATAATAAACACATTCGGTAGAGTGGCAGGATACAAGATTAACTAAAAAAATCAGTAGCCCTGCTATATACAGATGAAGAATGCACTGAAAAAGAAGTCAGAGAAACATCACCTTTTACAACAACAACTAACAACATAAAATATTTTGGGGGTATCACTAACCAAAAATGTGAAAGACCTGTGTAGTAAGAACTTTGAACTTTAAAGAAAGAATTTAAAGAAGATAACAGAAAATGGAAAGATCTCCCATGCTCTTGGATACGCAAGTTCAACATAGTAAAAATGGCAGTCTATCCAAAAGAAATCTACAGATTCAATGCAATTCCCGTCAAAATCCCAACACAATCTTCACAGACCTTGAACAAACAGTACTCAACTTCATATGGAAAAACATAAAATCCAGGATAGCCAAAACAACCCTGTACAATAAAGGAACTTCCAGAGGCATCACCATCTCAGACTTCAAGCTCATTATAGAGCCATAGTCCTGATAACAGTGTGGTAATGGCACAAAAATAGACAGGTAGACCAATGGAATCCAACTGAAAACCCTGATATTAACCCACATACCTACAAAAACCTGATTTTTCACAAAGTAGATAAAGTTATACAATGGAAAAAAGAAAGCATCTTCAACCAATGATGTTGTCATAACTGGATTTGGAGTTGTAGAAAATTGCAGATAGATCAATATCTATTGTCATGCACAAAACTTTAGTCCAAATGGATCAAAGAACTCAACATAAATTCAGCCACACTGAACCTCCTTGAAGAGAAGGTAGGTGGTACTCTAGAATGAACTGGAACAGGAGACCACTTTCTGAACATTACATCGGTAACACAAATATTGAAATCAACAATTAACAAATGAGACCTCCTGAAACTGAGAAGCTTCTGTAAGGCAGAGGACACAGTCAGAAAGACAAAACGACATGCCACAGACTGGGAAAAAATTTTCACCAACCCCACATCTGACAGAGGGCCAATCACCAAAATATTCAATGAACTCAAGAAGCTAGTCTCCAAAACACCAAACGATGCCTTTAAAAAGTGGATTGGATAAATAGAGAATTCTCAACAGAGGAACCTAAAATGGCTGAAAGACACTTGAGAAACTGCTCAACATCCTTAGCCATCAGGGAAATGCAACACAAAACCACTCGGAGAGACAATCTTATTCTGTCAGAATGACTGAAATCAATAACACCAATGGCAGTTTACGCTGGAGAGGATGTGGAGAAAGAGAAACACTCCTCCATTGCTCAGGGGAGTGCAAACTTGTACAACCACTTTGGAAATCAGTATGGCAGTTTCTCAGGAAAATGGGAGTCAGTCTACCTCATGATCCAGTAATTCTTCTCTTGGGCATATACCCAAAGAATGCATATTCATACAATAAGGACATCTGTTCAACTATGTTCATAGCAGAATTATTTGTAATATGCAGAACCTGAAGCAACCCAGATGCCCCTCAACTGAAGAATGGATAGAGAAATGTGATATATTTACACAATGCAGTACCACTCAGTGGAAAAAAAAAATGGAATCTTGAAATTTGCAGCAGGCAAATGGATGGAACTAGAAGAAACCATCCTGAATGAGGTAACCCCAAAAGACAAACATGGTGTGTACTCACTCAAATATGATTTTTAGACATAGAGCAAAGGATTACCAGTCTACTATCCCCACTGCCGGGGGAGGGGGGAGGAAGGAGATGGGGAGGAATGAAGGCAAGGGGGGAGGATAACAAGAGGACTGAGACACGGGAGGAATAGAGGAGGGCACTAAAGGAGATGCCTTGATAGAGGGAGACAGTACAGGTTTGGAGAGAGGTCTGGCACAGGGGAAATGTTTGGGGATCCACAGGGATGACCCCAACTAACAATCCCAGCAGTGGTGGAGAGGATGTCATTGATGCCCTTCCTCTATAATGAGATTGATTTCTACCTTGGTTACCATTCCTGGAGCCTTCATCCAGTAGCTGTCCCAAGCAGAGACAGGCACCCACAGCTAAGCACTGAACCATACTCCTGGAATCCATTTGTGGAGAGAGAGGAGGGATGAACAAAGGAGCCAAGATGGTGCTAGAGAATCCCACAGAAACAGTTGACTTGACCTACTGAGAGCATAGACAACCTAGTCATAAGGCTCAGGAAACGACATTGGACAGAACCAGGCCCTCTGAATGTGGCTGCCAGCTAGGAGACGAAAGCAGTCTATGGGACGTCTAACGGTGATGCCAGTGTTTGTCCCTAGATTACAAATCAACTTTGGGAGCCCATATCCTATGGAGGGATACTATTGCAGCTCAGATACAACAAGGAGGGCCTAGGCACTCCCTCGATTGATATGATGGACTTTGAATGTCCCCTGTTGGGGGCCTCACTATCCCTGGGGAGAAGTTGGGGAGGTGGGCTTGGTGAGGAGCATGGGAGGTTGGGAGGGTGGGGTAATGGGGGGATTGATATGTACATATATGTAGAATTAAAACAACTAATTCTTATAATATGATTGTAGTAACATTGTGATTTTATTATTTTACATAAAGAAAAATACTCTTACTGAAAATTTTAATAAAAAAGAATCAGTTCACATAAATTCTGCCATATCATACAGCTCTTCATCAGATATTCATACATCAAAGCATATAAATAAGAAACAAAAACAAATGTATTTATCAGTAGAAATGGCATGTAAATAGTTGTACAGACACAAAGTATGGTAAAGTACAGCTATAAGTCCACCTCTAAGTCAGAAAAAAAAGGCATGATTTTCAAAAGGAAATAGCTTTTCAATTTTTTTCTTAATCAGGCTATCTGTATATATATATAGTAGTGGCATCTTGTGAACTAGTAGTAGTGGCCACACCGTTTGGGCATGGTTTCAGGTAGAGATGTGACTGATTAAGGTAGAATAGGGGCTGGTGTGCCATAGACTGCATCATCTGAAGCAGGAAGATGGTGACAGTTATTTACTTTTATCTGTGTAAGTCCTTCCCTAATAAATACGTATTTATCATTTTCTTGGGTCTGGTGAACTCATTAAAAACTCTTACATTCAAGACACTTACTCAAAATAAGTGTTTTGTCCTATCTTAATATACTATTTGAACATAGTGCGTTACTTTATTTAAAATGTTATTGTCCAAAAGTTTTCTAGAATTTTAAAGCCTTAACCCACATACAGCTATGTTTCTGAAGACAATATAACTTTTCTTGAAACACATATAATAAAATTGGATCACAGATAGAAGCTTCAACTCTCTCATGCACAGATGGTTGTAGAGGTATTTTGAATACTAGTGGATGAGAAAATTTATTTGAGAGAAAAATGAAGTTAGGTGATTATGAATTTAGGAAGCATTTGGAAAAAGTTGGAGGAAAGGAGGCATAGTATCAGAGTATATACTAATGATTTCGATTAAAAAATTACCAACATCTATTACTTTCAGCTTTGTAGAAGCACCTTGCTAGCATTAAATTAAAAGTATGTGATGCATTTTTCTATCATTAGCTTTAGAAATTCAATCCTGTGATCACCATGGTTTAACAACTACTAAAATATAATTCCTACTTAGCAAGCAAAATTTTCTTCCTGTGGTAAGATAAAGTTTAAATACATGATATAATCTATGACCCTGAGATTAAGAGTCCTATGCTATACCAACTGAGCATGTTAGCTACTGATTTGTAGTATGAATAATAAAAGCCCAGAGATAGATACTGGGGATCAAGCTGAAGATCAGTAAAGCAAAGTAGCCAACACTAGAGAGTTCTCACCTCTGCTAGTGCTCACAGCAAAGGAATGATCCCCCAAATCTCATATTGCATCTCCAGACTGTACTTTCTCAACCAAGCTTCAGAATCCTTGACTGCTTTCTGAGACAGCACTGAGCACCTTGTATACTATATACTCTCTATTGCCAGAATTAAAGGTATGAGCTGTTTCTCCTTTAGACTGGTTGGTCTTGAACTCACAGAGATCCACCTGCCTCTGTCTCCAGAGTCCTGGGATTAAAGGTTTATGCCACCACTACCCAACTTCTGTAGGTAACTAGTGTGGCTGGGTTTACATTCTGGTCATTCTGACAATCTTTATTAAATCATAAATAATATATCACCACAATAAATAATACTTTTCATTTTGTAATTTTCAATAGAATTCCCATATGCATGAACTTAATAAATAATAGTTAATTTCATTTAATATTGTCAACACTAGGAAGAATTTTTACTTTTTGGCCCAACTAGTCCTGGAGAACCCTGAAAAAAATAGATCTTAGATAGATAAATTTTCAACTAATTCCCACTACCAATTTCCCAGGAAAGAAAAATGAAGATTTGTGTCTTTAATGTCAAAGCTGGTACTTTTTTCGTTTTGTAATAGGTAGACATTGTTTAGAATGCATATAAACAGAATGCATAAAGAATCATATAATTACTAGTATAGAATGCAATATTTAAGATTTGAGGAAATTCTTTTTTTTTCTTTTTTTTTTTTTTTGAGACAGGGCTGGCGCTCACACTGGAGACCAGGCTGGCCTCAAACTCACAAAGATCTGCCTGCCTCTGCCTCCATAACGCTGAGATTAAAGGCGTGTGCCACGCCCAGCTTGAGGAAATTCTTTCTTAAGTATTTGTACTAATTTGGGAAACTATATGTACATAATAAATACTATTTGGGTGATTTATCATTCTCTCTATATTATTTGCATGCAAAACAGTATTCATTTCTTAATTTTTGGAAAAGTTACCCACTGTTATGATAAATCTTTCCGCCAAATGCCACCTGAGCCCCACTGCCACGTGTGAGCTTTATGCCACCCGCCGGCCTGAGTTAGGCCCAAATGAATACACAGAAACTTGTATTAGGTTCAAAGCTGCTTGGCCAATGACTAGGATTCTCATCTGTTAGCTCAGTCTTAACTATCATACATCTATATATTTTATAAGACTTATCTAATCGGATGCCTTATTGGCGTCCCTACTTGCTGATGGATCACATCTTGCCGCTGGAGGAGGAAGGGTAAAAAGGGGACCCTTCCTGTTTCTCTTTCACTTAAATATGAGTCTCCTTGCTATGTCACTTCCTGCCTGGATCAGCACTTCTCTACTACATTTCCCAGAATCCTCTTTTACTCCTAGTCCTGTCTACTTGCTGTCTCATTGGCCAAACAGTATTTTATTTAACAATCAATAAGATAAACATACACAGTACATTCCCCATCAACCCACTACAGCTTCCCCTACAAAAAGTACTTGTTATGGCCCATTGACTAATACTTGTTATGAACCAATACAGAGTTGAAACTAGTGTTTTGATGTTTTTCAAATAGAAAGGAAAATAAACAATTATTTTAGGCAAAAGTGTGAAAGCATTCCACTTAAAAAAAAATGGAACTTCAAACTATCAAAATAAAAATACGATGAATGAAAATTAAGTCTGTTCTATGTTTGCATTTAAATATAGCATAAACTGATAAAATGGAAGTTCTGTTAGTAGTGAATAAATAGGACATAATGGTGAGTCTGTGAAGCTGTGGTTGCCTTATTCTTGTGAGCTTCCTGGTTATATAAGTGTTTTCATCATCAATACTAATTGTAGAGATGATGCTCACTAAAAACAAATCCATGAAGATGTTAGCTGTAAACTATTCTTTAAGTCAAACATTCCCCAAAGAAAGAGTAAGGAGAGCAGATATATTTTACTTCCTACAAAAAGAAATAAAAAAACATTTTCTTTTTTTATGGTCAGAAGAAAACAATTGTTGTTAGATTACATTTTGTCAAATCAAAAGGTAGCTACAACAGGAAGATTATATGTGCTAGCTCAAACTACTTTTATAAAAATATTTATAAATAATTATAAGGTTAGTTTGATTTAAATTTAAATGAAGTCCATGACATAATACTTATTAGTATCAAAAATAAATGAAGAAATACAATCTCAAACGTAGGTGTAATAGGGAAAACATCAATTTTCTTTATTCTATTTTGTGCTCTTCGGTATATCTTCTGTAACACTTTGATGTGTTCTAATATTAATAAGAAATACTATAACTGTAAAGCATTTTATAGTAATTACCATTTCCATTTACACACTTATTATAAAGATTATTTCATTTTGTATGTATTTTCAAACTTGAAAATGGTGTGATATTTCTTACAATAGTTTGAGGAATGACTAATGTAGTTGGAGCAGGCATCAAAAGATTGTTTTTTCCCATAGTAACTATTTTACAAACCATTAAAAATAAATTATCTACAAAACAAACCTACTTTTAATATTATTATCTGGTATTATTATGTACCTCTAAATTATTTATTTTATTAAATTAATACATTAAATGGCTAACATGTGAAGGCACTAGCCCCCTGCTGTAGCAGCCATGACAGGCTGCAGAAAAGAAGTGGCAGGCCTCTGACTCCGTATGTCTGACCTTGCTGGGTCTGCCCTAGTTAAGGGGTCAGATACATTGCAAGGAACCAATCAAAAGTTAGCTAGCAGGACACTGGACTTGCTTAAAGTAAAAGTGGCACAACAATGACGTGTAGAGCATAGCAACTGCCCTGGGAGTGCCTATAACCCCTAACAATCAGCTGAACAATCAACAAAGCAGAGGTTTCCAAACCCGGAAGCTCCCCAATCCTGAGAGTGTTGTATCCCCCTAGACACTCTCTGTATGCTGCCCTATAAGATCTCTGCCACAGGGTTGGTTCCCTGGGGCCCTTGTCTTTCCACCCACTGTAATGACGGGGTGAGGGACCCAGTTAATGGAGTCAGCACATTAAATAATAAAAGAAACCATTGTTCTTGCATTTGGTGAATCATCTCCTTGGGGGTGGATTTTTTGGTGGTTCCAGGAACTGGGGAACTGAGCATTACATATACTTTCATTGAGCAGAACTATGAAATATTAATTGATGTACCAATGCTAATGATATAGCCCAACTTATGTCTAATAAGGTGTCATCATTTCACAACAGAGTTATGTAATGAGATGCTTGTGCTTAATGTACATATATAAGAAAAGCAATGATTTCCCTTAGTTTCAAAGTTAGAGATTATGAAGTTTAAAAATCTCTGTACTGCATAAGGCCATTTGCCCTCAGGTCTCACATGTTTAGTTTTTTTTTTTTTTTTTTAGATGAAAAATTCCTGAATTTTATCATAAAAATAGACCTAGAATGTTTAGCATTTCTTCCATTGTTTGATAACTGTATCTCTACCTCATTATCACTTGACTTCCTAATACACATAAAATCAATTGTAATTCTGTTTTCCATTTCATCTGGAAGACAGTAAGCAGAGGCCTGTCCACGGTGGGTGAACCACATGAGTCTGAAGCATGTCTTCCATATCAATGCTAGGTCACACACAAAAGACAGAAACTCACTCCTGGGTTGGAGTATACCAGGTGCACAGCACTTTCTAGATAGGTAAATACATTTTCTTGCTGGCATTGAATTTTTTAATTGAGGACTTGGTTTATGAGAGAATGTAGCAACAATGAGCTGAAATCATTACTTGAAAGCAAGCTAACATGGAAAAGGCTTCCAGCTCAGTTTCAACTTGGGATCTATGTTCCATATACAAAAGTATGCTTGGTGTCTTCAGGAATGGGAGTTACCACCAGCTTGTGCTGGGCAACCAAAATCATGGGGAATATTCTATGTTGATTGAGGTTCCTATGGGAAACTTATAGGGATATTTACCCTGCATGGTAATTGGAATTTTAATAACCTGTGGCTTCTGGGATTTAATATATCTCTACTTAGGGACTCTTTTTTCTCCTCCACCTAATTTTTTGTCTTTCCAGCCTTGCTAGACACTCCAAATTAAATATGTTAATCTAAAGAAACTGAAAGATCCACATGAGATAGACATGAAGAATGTCTAAGACTTTTGGACAAGAAAAATCCACCTTCAGTATCACCTATCTATTATTTACCCTGTCATTTAAAATACTGATCTCAAAGGCAAGATGCTCCCTTACATTGAAACAAAGGTAGCAAGATATTATATGAGTGTAGTAAATTAGTTTCAGATTGAATTTGAGGTCCACCCTACAGAAGTGAAACAATGACTGGAACTTCAGACTTATTCAAGAGCCCAAGACTGGGTTGGTCAGGGGCACTAGAAGGGAAACTACTACTATCATTATGCTAAATGAATGTGGTTTTAACTGCCTTCTAAATACTTGTTTGTACCTATTTGATTAGTGTTGTACCTACTTTTAGGGCAGTGAAATATTTAAAGCTTTAGGAAGTAATTCAAAGAGTCATAGCTTGAAGAAATTCCAAGAATACATGATTTTGAATGCTTAGCTTTAAACAGGATATCTACAACACCCTCCAATGTCCCAGGAACATTTTGAAAAGGAGAATGAGAAGAAGTATAAGAGCTGAAGGTTAAAGAGGCCTGGGGCAAAAAGACATGGCACAGACATAACAGGTACGTCTCACCCTTGTATTAGCTAAAACAGTGTCATCTTTGTAAGACCTGTGGAAGACTAGACATTAACATTCTGTTAAGAATGGAAAGAGCTGATACCTTATCTCTACCTAAGGAACTGTTGGTGGTGTTTTTAGTCACTATTCCCTTGCTATGAAGAGACACCGTGGCGAAAGCATGACCAAGGCCACTTATAAATCAAATCACTGAATTTGGGATTTGTTTACACTTTCATGGCTGGGAATATGGATTGCTTGCAGGTAGGCAGGAATAGTACTGGAGCAACAGTTAAGAGCTAACCACTGGTGCTAACCACCAGTCCTTAATCTCATAGCAAGGTGACTAAGACCTGGCCTGAGCTTTTGAAATGAGAAAGTTTTTCCTAAATAACCCACCAGTTGAGAACCAAACATTCACATACATGTGCCTTTGTGGAAGAATTGTTATTCAAACCAACACACCAATTAGGCACTCCTGGGAGAGGAGGTATCATTTTCTTCAGCCTTTAGCTACTGGTAAGTAGCACCTGCCTCAGTAAATAACCTCCTCCCAGGTGCATAAAACCAACTGTAATCAAAGTCAGTGGGTCACACACAGAAATTGAAGGCATAGGAGGAGGATGAGGGCTTCCAGAAAACAAAATTTCAGGGAAATAGAAGGGAATGTTGAAACCAGGTAACCAAAATAAAAATGATTAAAATTCACTATATGCATGTTTGGAACTTTGTAAGAATACTCATTATATATCCCCAGTTGCCTGTGTTTTGATTTTGATACCACTGAGCATAAATTTGGAATGAGATTCTAGGAAATATTATTTCAAAATTGGTAGATCTCACCCTGTGTTTCTTTTTAGAACTGTGTATACAGTTTTACTTGGGGGCGATATAGTATACAGTATAAGTCTCTAGAGATAAGGACAGGAAAGTGCTATGCGTGTCAACTTCAGAGGTGACCTACTTAGAATGATTGTTTTCGAAAGTTCTCCTTAACAAGAAGGAGCATTAATCAGTAACTTTGTGGCTGGGACCAATTATCAGTTTCAATATGCTCTCCAGGTGGTGTGGATCCATGCTGAGGTTTGAAAGTGCAAATGTAAATTGCAGCATAAGGGAGTCAGTCAATGTATTGATGAGGATATTGTCTGTAACTACAAATGTATGTGAATTCTTGAGTGGAAATTGTTAATAGAAGCATTAGATCTAAATAAAAATGTTCAGAAATGGATTCTGCAAAAGCCTACTGCAAGCCCAATGATATGAAATAAAGACTACATTAAATTGATAACACTCTTCCCTTTATGGAAGATTTTGAATCATCAATATTCAATTTAATTTTATCCTGAAATTCACCAAAAGCATATGAGGGGAATATCCTATAAATGTTTTAGGAACTAGAAAGAATAATGGAGCTTAAAATGAAACTACTTTCTGAAAATCCATGGAAGAGAATAAACAGAGACAAACCTTTGGATCTGGTGTTTCAGTGTGCATATTTCACGAAAAAAAAATAAGTGGGTGGAAAGTCAAATTGTGTTGAGGGGCATGTATACCTAAGAGTTTATTCTCTGAGTATGAGTATATGAGTGGTGGGGGCAGGGGGATTATGAGAGGCAGAAGAAGAAAATGTTCACACAAACTATTTGATTCCCCATTATAGAAAAGGAAATGCAGTTTTTACATGAAGCACAGAGTTATAATTAAAACAATCAAATCTGAGATATCTACAAAGATTCTGAATAGATTGCAGATTGCTTAAGAGTGAATATAATCAAGCCAATCCAGAAAGAATTTAACAGACAGAGATGTCTTGTGTCTTAATTATATACACTTACAGAGCTGAGCTTTCAGTAAGTAGGGGCCATTTCATTTTGCTTGTTACAAACTGACTGTCACTATCTTGTCATTTGTCATAACAAATATTCATCTTTGAATTTGTATGTGTCCCACCTTATGACTTTGCTCTCTATGTAAATTATCTTTCTCGAAAATTTCCTTACAGCTTGTCCACATTCACAACTTCATATATAAGTGGTACATCCAGCTCCTTCAGCTTCCACCACCATATCTCATCCTGCAAATAAATCTAGTTTGCATTTCATTAATTAGAAATATGTGAATAAAGTTATAGTGTAAATTGGTTATATGTGAAATGTTTTATTCATATTCATATATTACCTGGCACATGTTAGTTACAAGGTTGATTTTCCTTTCATCTTAATTTCAGTGTCCATAGTAACATATAGAGATAATTTATGAAGTCAGATTCAATTACACTGAGTATTTATTACATGTAAGTCTTTATGAAAGGATTTAAAACTCAGAAGTGAAGAACAGCAAATATATTGCTTTTTATTTTATTTGGTTGGATCAAGGAATGAAACCAACAAACAATTCCAAGTTTAAAAAAAAAGATAAATGATGTGTGCAAATGTAGAAATTAAAATGAACATGAATCTAACAGATGCAATTGAGACAGAAAGCCTTCTAGAGCACATTTGCTAAATAACCATGTTGTCAAACTGCTTCCTAATATTTATGTTTATACCCATAAACTAGGTCTGTCCTCAGCTTTACTGGAAGAAGCTTTTCTTTGCAATTAAAGATAGCTAGTGCACAGTCACCTGGCTTGTCAATTTGCAGAAAACAAGGAAACATTGCTTGTTTAAACTTAAATGAGACACCATATCACCCTAATCAAGCTCAAGGAGCTCCATAGAAAAGGGACCAAGTTGAATGTGACAGTCTGACAATAAGGCCTTGAAACATTTTCTTATGAGCCTGCCATGACCCTATCTCTTATGAACTCCACATATTTGATTGGCTGAAAGGATGTCTACAAGTCTGAGACTGTAAACACTTAGTTGGCAAAAGGGCTTATGTGGCTCGGCGCTTAAGAAGGGAGTCATTGAGGAAAGCGGTCTACTTGAAAAACGGAGTCATTGTCTTCAATGATCATAGTCACTGCTGAATAACTCATGTTCTACTTCTCAGTTTCACACCATGCCCATGCAGGAACCTCTTGGTAAACATAGTAAGTCACAAATCAAAAACAGAAAACACAAGAAAATTGGAAGATTACCTGAGAGGAAAGGGCGGGCAGGAGGAAGGAATTTGGAACATGAATATAAGACAGGTTAGGAAGGATGAATATAAATAGGATGTATCATATACATACATGAAATTCCAAAGAATTTGTTTTTTAAAACCTTGGGAAACTTACTAAACTTCATAAACTTCCCTAACTATATTTGAAATAAAGAATATATCTGTTTTAGAAAGAACATATAAAATATTCAATGTAAAATAACAAAATAAATGCTGAATTTTATCATTTTTTGTTTTGAACTAGATTATTTTGGGGTTGATATGAATTATCCAATCCTATGTGGAGAAAATCAGCATGCAGTAAACAGAATACACTGTTAAAATATCACCATATGCTGTGAGAGTTATCAGCTGGAAAATTTTACAAAAGTCAAAAATACGTTAATAACTTTTAGTACATTTTAAGATGAAATTAAGGAACTCCTAATGAAAGAGACTATTACATGATATCTTAGAGTCTCTGGTATGAACTGAGCTACATTTATAATTTAACCAAACTGCCTTATCTAAATTCAGATCAAACTTTATCCTTGGAAATCACAGAGAAGAAACTGAAAGTATAAGATGATAATTTTGTTAATGCATAAGAGAAATTCTAATAACTTCCTAGAAGGTGGCCAAATTATATGATCTCTGTATTAGTATATCATTGTTCACAAGAGAAAATTGCCAAATCTTTATAATCTACAGACAATGCAATTATGCAATGGAAACTGGAAAGGAGTCTTTACAGGAAATTTAAAACAAAGTATGTGAAGATATTTTCCCTACAGTCCAATACTGAAGTATAGTGTTTACAACTCAGTGTCTTTTTCATTGATTGCTTATACCACGAGAAAACATCAGCTCTATCTCCATGCTCTCCAGGAACCATGTTGGAAGAGTTGTGTCGTGTGTTTCCTTTCCTCATATTTTTGATGGATGAATGGGCTTAAATTTCTATCTGTTAGTGTTTAATTCATTGAATAACCAAGAACATGCAAAAATAAAATGGTAGACAAAAGATCCACTTAACATTTTAGGTTTTCTTTTTCTTTTTTTAGTCTTTATTGATTCTTTGGGTAATTCATATCATGCAACCCGATCCCACTTATCTCCCGGATCCCTTACTTCTGCTCTCTTCCCCTTGCAACCCTCCTCCTCCAAACCAAAATTTAAAAGTGAAAACAATAACAACAACAACCAAAAAGCAAAACAAATAAAAAATCCCAGCGGGAAAGCTGTACCGCGTCCTAATGAGTCACACAGAATATCCTTTAGACCATATATACTTACTTTTATGTGGTCATTGAATCATTGGTCGGGTGCTAGGCCTCTGGCTTCTGGTGTACCATCTGTACTGGGCCCTCAGGGACTTCTTTGGGACATCCTATTGTTGCTTTCTGACACGAAGATCCCTTAGCTTTTGATTTGCATGTACGGCCCTGTCACATGCTCCAGCAGTTCACAGATGAGGTGGGTGTTGCGTTGGGCTACCTCAGAGTCTTGTTTCTGTTCCTGGGTGGTAGCTGGGTTGGTCAACCTTCTGGTTTTCCCTCACTGTCACCACGTGGGCGAGCTCTCCAGCACAGTGGCAACTAGCTCTCACCCAGTGTAGCAGAGAACAAGGAGTGGAACCAGTTCTCAGATCTCACAGCCTCAAGTCCAGCTTTGTGAACTCATGCTGCCTGGGCCAGCTCTAATGTGTTTTCCCAGGCATGGTTCAGTGCCCGTTCTCCTGAGAGCTGCTTCTGAATGGGGGCATTGCCAATCCTCCCACTCTAGATGTCTCAGCTGTGAAAAGCTGGGCTCACAACCAATTGCATTTGAACCAATAATTAAATGTGTGAGTGCTGCAAGTAGTCATAGTGTGACAGGAAGCTACCAAGTGATTTTATGTATTTATCCAATCAAGAATTGTGTGTGTGTGTGTGTGTGTGTGTGTGTGTGTGTGTGTGTAACAGACATCAGGAGTGACCTCCAACTTATATTCATCCCTTCAAACTACCAAAATAAAAAAATTGTTACCTCTATCAGTATGAAGTTTAATATATTTAGTGTTCTCTGAGTATAGACACTATTTTACCAAAACCAATGCACACGGTGTAGGAGATAAGAAAATACATGGAGAAAAAGGAGCCTCTTCCTGGTCATTTGGGGCTACTTTGGTACACATCATTAACATATGGTTTTATCAGAGTTTTGCAAGATAAATTCATGCACACATAGAAACGCACAAATTTATATAGCTTGTGAATAACCAAGCAGTTAAATCTGCAATGAAACACCCAGAACAGATGATTTTGCAAGATAAAGTTCTTTGAGTCCGTAGAATTACATTTTCATGTTCAAATTATGGATGAATATTTAGTTTGGCAAGTGAGAGTATTAACCACACTAATAAATTCGAGGCTGCATATCCCTTTTATTTTTCCTATGCTCAAATGAAAATCATAATATTCCATAGAAATGGAGTATTAAATGCTTTAGCTCTTTAACATCCACTTGCCACTAAGGACCTAATTTCCACTCTCAATTATGTTATATAGCATGATTTATATTTTTCATATTTATTTCTTTTTTCCCTCCATTTTTTAATTTAAATTAGAAACAAGATATTTTTACATGCCACTCCCAGTTCCCTCTCCCTCCTCTCTTCCTCTGTCCCCCAACTAACATACTACTTATCCCATACCGTTTCTGCTTCCCAGGGAGAGAGAGAGGTCTTCCATAGGGAGTCTTCAGAGTCTGTCATATCCTTTGGGTTAGGGCCTAGGCCCTCCCCCCATATGTCTAGGCTGAGAGAATATCCCTCTGTGAAATGGGCTTCCAAAGTCCATTCCTATGCTAGGGATAAGTTCTGATCTACTACAAGAGGCCCCATAGATTTCTAAGGCCTCCTCACTAACACCCACATTAATGGGGTCTGGATCAGTTCCAAGCTGGACTCCCAGTCTGGGTCCCAAGAACCAACACCACCCCCCACCCCCCACCCCCCCACCCCCCACCCTCCCTTCAGGTCAGCTGTTTCTGTGGATTTCACCAGCCTGTTCTTGTCCACTTTGCTCATCATTCCTCTTTCTCTGCAACTGGATTCCAGTTCAGTTCAGTGTTTAGCTGTGGGTATCCGCTTCTACTTCCATCAGCTGGAGGATGAAGGCTCCAGGATGGCATCTAAGTTAGTCAACAATCTCTTTATCAGGGGCGGGCATTTAAGGTAGACTCTCCACTGTTACTTAGATGGTTAGTTTGTGTCATCCCTGTAGATCTCTGGATAGTTCCCTAGTGCCTGATTTCTCTTTAAACCTATAATGGCTCCTTCGCTTATGGCATCTCTTTGTTCTCCTCTATTCTTCCCCCTACACAAACTTCCTGCTTCCTTATGTCCTCTCCACCCCTTTCCTTCTCCCCTTTTCATTCTCCTAGCTCCCTCTCCCCTCTTCCCACGCTCCAAATTTGCTCAGGAGGTCTTGTCCCTTTCCCTTTCTCTGGTTGACCATGTATGTCTTATTTAGAGTCCTCCTTGTTGCCTACCTTCTCTAGTGGTGTGGAATGTAGCTGGTAATTCTTTGCTGTATGTGTAAAATCCATATATGAATGAGCACATACTATATTTGTCTTTTTTGTTACTGGGTTACCTCACTCAGAATGGTTTCTTCTAGTTCCACCCATTGCCTGCAAATTTCAAGATTCCAATGTTATTTTCCGCTGAGTAGTACTCCATTGTGTAAATGTACCACATTTTCTCTATCCATTCTTCAGTTGAGGACATCTAGGTTGCTTCCAGGTTCTGGCTATTACAAATAATACTGCTATGAACATAATTGAACAGGTGTCTTTGTTGTATGAATGTGCTTCTTTTGGGTATATGCCGATTTATCTTTTCACATGCACACTTAAAACAAAGCTTGATTTTCAGGGTTTCTCTGTGGCTTTGGAAGCTGTCCTGGAACTAACTCTTGTAGACCAGGCTGATCTCCAACTCACAGAGATCTGCTTGCCTCTGCCTCCTAAGTGCTGGGATTAAAGGCGTGTGCCATCAACGCCTGGCTAAAACAAAGCTTTATGCTTTGTTTTTTACCAAAGTTTTACCATTTTACCAAAGTAAAATGGTTTTGAAGAAAAGGAACTCATTTAGATAATACTATCTACCTCAGATTCAGTACAAGAAAAATTTAGGGAATATGATAATATAATATACATACTAGGTAGAAAATATTATTTGTATGAATATGCTTATAAGGAAATACACAAAAAAACAAACTACACTTTAAACTTTGTTTATTGGTATTTCTTGTTCATCCTATCTTCTATATTGTTAACTTGTTATCATAAATTTCTCTTAATAAATAAAATAACAATAATCAGGACACTATAAAAATAAATTAAAATTTTGTCAACATATAATTTTAGAAAACTAAGTCTGAATAAATATTTTTTACTTCATCACATATTCTTTTTAAATGAATGCTTATACTTAGTCATCAAGCTAGATATGGTGGTATATTGATTTAAGAAAGGAATATGTATTTAGCAGCATGGACCATTCAAAGCCTGAGCAGGCTACATAAGGAGTTCAAGATGAATAAGGACTACATAATGCAATCCTGTATCAAGGAAAACAAAAGGAATGAAATAATTGACATATCAGTAAATAAACTATTATGAATGACAAAATGGTAAAAGAAACATGTTGCCCTTGTTCTGTGGGCTCTACGAACTCTATATATATATATGAAGCACCATTACTCAAGACATTCACTACATGTTGATATCTTGAAGACAGTACTCTACCTCTCTAGACTATGTATGCAATTTGCATAATTGCACTTATATCTGAAGATACATTAAAAAAACAAATTGGTTTTTGACAGTGTATCTCATTCTCTACCAAAGACAGAGAACACATGTGTTGTAATATTACTGTTCATCAGGATACATTTTTGTTACATTTCAAATACATTATAGATCAGGAACAGGGAGACATCTTTATTGGAATTTCTTGAGGGAATTTATGCTCATTTAATATTATTCTCTAATAATTTTTGCATTTTTGTTTTTATTACATTTAGTTAGTGATATAAAATGTTAAAACTGATGGGTTTATTGGCAAATATTTGAATAGAAAGTTCAGTTATATCATGTAATAAAGTTTGATTTCACTCACAACAGAAAAACTTATTGCCCTCCCCCATTATTATCCCCTGGATATTTAGGACCATTACACATTTCTTTGTACAACAAACTCTTCTTTATTCTAAGTATGAAGATTATAAATATTTGTTTCATTAAAACTGTCTCCTCTAAAATTTAGTAAAAGAAAAAAATTAAAAAGACCAATATGTTAACAATACAGTTGGAAGTGTCATGACTTTCACATGTCTATAGTGCAGGTAGTGGGATGATCCAAGGGTTCAGAAAGTTGTATTCTAACTGGGACTCATCCCGATCTTTTACTTTTCTTCTATTGTATCCATTTTTC
Source organism: Cricetulus griseus (assembly GCF_003668045.3). Classification (NCBI taxonomy): domain Eukaryota; kingdom Metazoa; phylum Chordata; class Mammalia; order Rodentia; family Cricetidae; genus Cricetulus; species Cricetulus griseus. The sequence goes on from NW_023276807.1 coordinate 259,857,772, forward strand.
TTACAATTTATATCTAAAATTGAGTTGGATGTTTGTTTTCCCATTAGTATCCTACTAAGTTAAGATGGATTCTTACAAATAAGAAATCAAGAATGATCAAAATCAACAATAGCTTTTAATAGAATTTCTGAAAACCAGCAACATCACTATTTTAATCATTTTCACACAAAAGTTCATGTTTTCACTTACGTTCTTCTAATTTGGGCAGTTAGTTAAAAAAAAATTCTCAAAACTTAAAAAGAATACTTAAATCAAAATGAATAGCACTTCTTCCCATTCCCTTGGCTCAACCCTATTTTTCCCAAGTAAACTTTTATTGTGTGTGTGTGTGTGTTTATATATGTAATCGAGTTTTATTCTGCTGATACATCGCCCATGTATTCAGCATCCATATCACTTTGTAAATCTACTTAGAACACAAAACACCATCATAAAAAATCAGAAATACTTGTAGAGGAAATGCTAAATATCAACATGTTTTATCTCCAAAATTACCTTATAAAAATGATTTATCAATTTTGTAAGTGAGGGAAAATTTCTTTCATGGTGGTTTTATCTGCTGATAAAAATATTTTAAAAGTGATAATTTTATGATAATTCATCCCTACATAAACCTAAAGTGTTTACTTAATATATATCCATCTACTTTAAAAAAAAAGCTACTTTAGTAGGTGATGCAACTGCATAACATGTAGAAGCCATTCTCTCCCTTTTTCTTTTAGGGTGCCACTGGGAATTTCCAACTCTAAGTAGACCTAAAATTAGATTAGATATGTGAACATATTTGACACATTTTCCTCCATCCTTCTTCAAAAAAGGGAAAGGTTGATTTAAAAAAAGTTAGTATCCACACATTTAATCAAGTTTGAATTGAGCATCTCTTTCATTTCAGATCCAGCGCTAGATGCTGCTGATCCAGAAAAAAAATACCCATGAACTCTAGCTGAAAGAACTCTGTGTATTCCCTGTGGATTTCATGGGTGTTCACTGCTAGGAGAATGCCTTTGTTATCTCTTGCTCTAAAATCTCTTGCATTTCATACACTTTTTATTACACTCTCCAAACAGACAGAGGTGATTACTTTTTAAAATACCAAGTGTGGGATTAAGAATCATGTCATCTTATTTTCTTTTTGCATGTTTATTTTTTCATCAAGGAAATTGAACAGGAGTTTGAAAGTACCTGTGCCAAAGTATGAAAATGATAAAATTTACCATAGAAACACTGATAACCATTCATATAAATTTTCTCCTTTATAACAAAATGGTGAAGTATAGGAAAGGGAAAGAGCATTTCCTGGCCTTTAAAGTCTTATTTTCTAGTTTGACAGCAAATGCTCATGGCATTTGCAATTGAGCTTAAATATTAAGTGGTATCAGTATAAATAGAAGCCTTATTGTAATTTTCCCTAAATTCCATGTGACTGCATATTCTAAAGTTATTCCATCTTTATTTAAAAATCACAAACTGAGCCATTTTCATCAGCGGCATATTTGCTCTGAGGCAGTTTTCACAGCAGTCTCTTTTACCACATATCAATCAATATGATTAGTCCTGTCAAAACCTCAAAAGAAAGAAATAAGAGAACAGAAATAACATATACTTGCCAGGTATAACTTACAAACCTCGTGATTTGAAATCTCTTTATTAGCTATTATTGTAGCCTACAGAATATTTAGAGAAAGGTAGTCCTGAAGCCAAATTTCTCAAAGGTATTTAAAGAGAATCTCTTTTTATTCTACCAGGCAGCTTGGATGACACCTTCAGATCCGTCTCCATTTCTCTATGCCCAACTTGCTTAGTATATTCAGCAACAGGATCTTGCCTTCAATTTATTGGACTCAATCAAGGACAGTAGCACAAGTTTACATTGTTTTTTAGTTGATTGGACTCCCATGCTGAACAACATGAAAAGGCAGTTTACATGCCAGGACCTGGGGTTTCTGTTATAAGGTCTATTACTTGGGGAAAGCATTATCACCCAAAGTTTTTAATATTTAATTTGCTATTTACATGGACTTGCACATACAATTTTGGAAACTTTATGTAATTGTAAATAAGCATAAAATAATACTATGAGAGTATTTTTTTCAAACACCCTATGTATTATCTACCCTTGCTTCCCATCTTTCTGTGTCTCTGTCTCTCCCTGTCTCAGTCTCTCTGTCTCTGTCTCTGTCTCTCTCTCTCTCTCACACACACACATACACACTCACACACACACATTGACCTCCATACCTATCAGTAGTTCCCACACCCTGCTTATTTCCACTTTTCTCACCCATTGATTCTCAAACCATAACTGCCCAGAGCTGCATTATATTTCTAAAGGTACATTAATGACATACCTATATTGGTACTACCCACCAGCCATCTAATTGGATGCAAGCACCACTCAGTAGAAAATTCATGCCTGGTATTACAAACTTATCCAAGTATGTATGGCTGGTAAGGCCACTGACCTTAGAGAAGAACCTACTAAGACTGCTTTCCCAAAAGTAAGTCTAAGTGCATTTTTAATACTCATTCTTAGATTCACAAATTGCTAGAGTTTGCATGCCCCCACCCTCAGTCAAAAAAGGTTATTTTTGCAATGGATGATTATCATTACAAAAAGCCACAGCTGGTCAAAATGCAAAGAAACCAGACCATATAGGCATGTCAATTGATGCTGCTACATACAGGGCTCAGAGAACATTATGGAAAATGAGACAGCAGGAAGCTTCATCTATGGAATCTCAACAATGTAAATACCTGAGCAAAGACAACATCAATTGACATACAAGTGTGAATGGGGGAAATCTCACAAAGCTCTAGTCCTACAAGAAGACTTACAAGCAATACATAACTGCTGATAGGAAAAATAAAAGAGGGTCTTCACAAGGGACAAGTCCTCTAATTAGGTGCCCAATAGAATGTGGTCAGACCTGAATGCATGCACATAAGAATAACACAAAACAGACTCAACATGGTGCCTTTATAGAGTTATATGTGTATCTATAATAATAATAATTTTAAGATAAGGTCAGGATTTTGAGAAGAAATGGGATGGGGGAGCGAGACATAAAAGGAAACAGAGAGGAGAGAGTGAAGTTCTGTAAATACAGTACGCATGTATGAATTTCAAATAAAAATGCTTTTTAAAACTTTTTAAAAAGGAAAACTTTCAATTCTTCTAATACTTTCATTTTTCCTGTTGAAAGCCAAGTGTCTGCTGATGAGTTAATGGACTTCAATGTGGATGAGCTTTCAAAGTTTCATTGAGTACAAGATGACAAGCCTTTTTACCTGTTCTTCCTTGAGATGCAGGATAATTCTAGAGTGATCCTAAGTAGTCTAGCTACTCTTTGCATGAAGTTTAATAGAATATTTTGGCCATCAAAACCAAAACTTACATTTTAAAACATTACAGCTGGGAAAACATTACATTTTAAGTAATTTATAAAGAAAAACGTGGATAAAAACATTCTCAAACACATTTTTCTTCATTTAATCTCATTTAACATAAACATTCTTTAAGCTGCACATTTAAAAAATGAAGAAGTGTTTTTTTCTTTGTTTTATGAAGTCATCATTTCTGATTGGCCTAAAACTTGCAATACAGCTTAAGCTAACCCCCAGCTTGTGGAAACCCTGCTGCTTCTGTCTCTTGACTACTGAACTGTCAGCTGTGCATCACCTTACAGAGCAACAATGTGAGTATTGCTGGTTTACATTTCTAGTGGACATTTATTTCAATGCTCTTTATAAATACATACAATTTCTCGAGATTATTTAAATGCCTTGTATTTTGCAAATTTTGCTAAATTTGATTTCACTTACTTGCCAACCATTTTTAGTAAAACACTTAAAAGTTAATGTAGCCTCATATTATGACCAGTACCTAGTATCTAGTATCTAGTCTCTAGTGTGTGATGAATGAGGGAGCCCTTGTGGAAGAGAATCCCATAGTTGCGCAAGAGTTTCTATATTTCCTCTCTGTTACAATGTTCATGCTTGAAAAAATAAAATTGTTTTCTTATTCAAAACTTACCAAATCAAAATCTTCATTCTACTTTTCTTTGTTGTGTGTATATGTGTGTAAGGTCAAATATATCATTCAGTATGTGTCTACCTCTATTACTTACTTATCTACCCATTGTCTTTCTAAACTATGAAGGAACACATGGAAAACAATATTTATTTTAATAAAATCCTGATTATGGAGCCAAATGCCAAATGATTGTGATCTAGTTTTCTTTTGAGAAGACTCAGATGAGAATTTATGCAAGTGTACATAAAATAAAGAAAATGCATTGACATTGGGGTCCAAACTTGTAGACAAATAAATACCTCCTTTGTTCCTAACATCATTGATTCTTTCACTGCACACCTTCTGCTCCTTTGAAGTATCGAAGACACTAATGATTATTTAATTATCATTTTCCTTACTTTCTTGTTAACTGCAGCGTAAGTAATCAGAATGTAGCAGTTCTATAGTGAAAAGAAGGTGTACAACTTAAGTTAACAAACAAGCATTGCCTCTACAAAATGAGACACTCTTGTTTTCTGATGAACAAAGTTGCTATTTCTCTTCCTCAGTAATCACTCAAAACAACAAGATAATGAGTGGCTTAACAGAACTACATAAATGTGGATAAACGAGGATACTTTTCTCTAAATCTAATGATAGGGAAATCTTGGCCTACTATAGGTTTACTGTTATTGATTGAATATATATTAATTTTTCTCAGAGCAAATTGAGTCAGATTGTAGGCTCCTTGCAGCTAATAACTCATTAACTAGCGCATTGAAGGTTAACCTCATCTTAATTCAATAATTGATTCATCTGTTTGGCATCAATTAAATATCTACTATTTTAATTAAAATATGGGTGGGAATAAAATACTTCAAACATGAGATGTGCTCGTCAGTCTTCTGCAAAATGCATTCTAGAAATAAATGTTCCAAAACTAGCTGCAAACTCTGTCCGGTGAAGTTACCTGTGAAACACCCCAGAACTTCACCATCCACAGGATTTGCTTACAATGTCATGTTCCTAATTTGAAGAGACATGTCACATAAGTGCCATTAAAATGAAGAAGTCCAAAAATTTCATATCATCTGTGTTTTAAAGAAACTTTCCAAAAACTCCTGAGCTCTTGGATTTAAACCTCCTGCTACACTGCTTCTTGAAAATATAAACTTGGAATCTGGGTTTTTGTATTTCTAGAGAAGTTGGAGAATAGACATACAATCCAAATAGCAATCTTTGCCACTATTACTTTATGTCTGTAAATACATTAGAAGCAGAGCATTATGCAAATGAACAATTTGCTGCATTATAACAAATATATTCCAGATAGAAATATCATGTGATTTACTCTCCTAAGACCCCCCACCAAAAAAAAAAACAATTCAAATAAATAAAAAATTCTGGAAGAAGGTATCCTTGAAAATCATAGGGATTCTGTAGCAGAGCTCATGCCTGTCATGCACGTAGCCTGTATTCAGAATGATTAAACTAAAATAAACATTAGTCAATCAATCCTTGTATGAAAATCATCAGAAATTGAAACTGACTAAAAAGCTTATAAATTTATTCAGATATGGAATCTTAGCTTTAATTATTAGATTTTCATTGTATTTTTCATATCATATAAAACAAGGCTTAATTATTACCTTTCTTTTTATATAAACTATATATTCCTTATGTGTTCACACATAAAAATTAAAATATATTTTATTAATTGCCTAATGTCAAAGGAAAGTAAGTTATCTTCAAAATTTAGACACATAAAAATATAGCAGACATTTCTCCATTGTGCTCTTAACATTGTACATGAGAAGTCTGCATTCTCTTGAGATTATTTCTTTTTACATTTGTGGCATGAAATAGTATAGGTAGTAAGCTCCCACTGTGCTATAATACATAGCTAGTTGTTGTCCTTCATACAGGCTATTGTATATTTAGGTAAAACAAACTCACTAAAGTGATTTTTTCCAGAATGTTGAGGGAGTATAATCTTTTTGTACATTGTGAAGAGGTATCATTCTGATTGATTTAATGAAAATCTGAAGGGACAATAACTAGGCAGGATTTTTAGGCAGGGAGGAGGCTAGTAAGATGAAGGTGAAGTCATCAGCCAGACAAAGAATAAGCAGGATGGGCATAATGGACAGGAGTTAGTGATTGTATGAAAGAATGTGGATTTAAAAATATGGGTTCATTTAAGTTATAACACTAATTAGGAACAAAATTAAACTAAAGCTAATATTGAGATTTCATAATTAATAATAAGTCTCTATCACATTTTGTGACCTGGGAAGCCCAAATTAAAAATCCCTTCATGCCAGACCATTTACTTTGGGCTGTATAAAATTAAATAATGTTGTAAGAATTGTTTGTAAATAAAGTGCTGAAATATGGATATATTCATATGGATATAAATATTCCATGGATATAAATGGAATAAGGTATCTGGAAAGTAGAGCATGATATTTTAAATAGCTACTTCAGGCTATTTATAATATAAATTTATTACATTAAACTAAACCTTTAGTAATTATTCAGCAAAATTCAGATCATTAAGGGAATGGAAACATATCTTCTGTTGCTGCTATTGTCTGAGGAAATTGTTAAATTGTCTCTTACTTTATCCTCACTGTGTATGCCATACCACAATCAGAGAATCCTGAACTCAGTGTGTTTCAAAAAGGTTGAATGCTTATATAGGTGTAAGAAATCTAAAGGATCAAAAGAAAACTGGCAGTATCAGAGCAGACTAAAATGGGAAACATAACAAGATATCAAAGGTGCTAATCTTCCTGGGCTGGATGCCAGCAGACTTACTCAGCATCTGCATAGAGAAGGGGATGCAAGACTAGTCTGGTCCCTTTTGACATGTACAGGAAGCACAGCTTAGAATAAGCTTTGGAGAAACCAGGGTTGTCAATCACATGGGCCTATTTTCTTCAATCGAAGGGAATGAAGACACCTAGTCATTTGTAATGCCACAGTGAGAAACCATCAATTAGTCTGGTGATTCTTTGCTATTCCTTCAGCAGCCAGCAACCTCCACCTTGATCTCCCCAATATCCTGAGCATTTTTCCTCCATAATCCTGCAATGGATAGAACACATCCCTATGATAGAGGCCCCAGAAATCTTACATCCTCCAACAATAGAATGTATCTTCATGCTTGAGACAACTCTTTCCTCTAGGCCCTAGCTCTGATTTCTATTTATCAGTCAATATAATTCATTTTTCATTGTAAAGGTAACAGAGCACAATTTGTAACTATTTGAAATGTGTAAGGAAAAGCACCACTAGGTCAGTCACTGGAAGAATTTGACCCAGTACTTGCAAAGATGGCACTATCTAGGCTGCTCAGATGTCAGCATTCTTCTTTACTCTCTCAAAAAATGATTATTTCATTTTTGAAGCAAGGCATGTTGAAAGAGGAAATTGAAACAAAATATTTCCTATGCCAATATTTAATAGGGATAGGTGAATTTTAGTAAACAATAACTTACTTTTCTTAAATATAATTAATGTGAAAAGATGGGACACTTAGATCATTAATATTTCTACAATAATATGTATGTGGCATAGTTAAAAGCTTTTCTGATATCATAGCAATTTAGATCAGTTACATGTGGGATATATTTCTATTTGAGAAGCCAAAAATGATTCTGACTCATATTTAAGTCATATCCTGAGTCATGGAATTATTTTTCAGCATAGATGTAAATTATTCTGTCCAAATAAAAGACTAACAAAGGTACTGTTTTTATTTGTTTTCTGACCTTAGTTACTTTTTTAAATGACTTTCTCTTCATTTATTTTATTCTAGAACTATTTCCCTATATACCGATATATAAATGGTCCCTAGTAAATAAATAAAAGCAATTTAAATGGCATATGTGTTGTATATATGTAAATATTATATAAATATTACATAAAAGATATATATATATATATATATATATATATATATATATATATGTAAATATCATCTATATTGCTCTGGAAAAACTGCTTAATACCAGGAAAGGGAAGAGGGAAGAACATTGACAATGATTTCTTCCAAAAAATGTCAACTCAGATTTGATTATAGAGGTATATAACTATAATGCACAATGGACTATAGTTGGTGACATTGACTTCAACTGTGTGGATTTTTTTTTATTCAGTTTTTATTTGAAACCATAGCTTGGTTGGAACTCTTGATCCTCCTACCTCAGCTTCCTAAACACTGTGATTTTTTAGTGCCACCAAATTATACATATTTTTATAAACAGCATCAAATGCATAATCTGAAAAAGAACAGAAAAATGCCCCTCATGTGATTTACAAAATAACTTATACTCAGTGGATAAGACTATTGAGAGGATGAATATAAGCCATAGAATGTGGACAAAGCTTATGCGAACACATCTTGGGAATAAAGACAAGTATCCAAAACGCAGGAAGAAAACTTAGAGTTAAATATTTATCACAAAAGTTTATGAAACTGAACAAAATATCTGAATACAAATATCATCTTATTAAATAGAGGTACACATTGCAATTAAATATAGGGAAGGACTCTCTCCAATGATTTCAGAGAATAGGAATTCAAAGGACAATGAGCAATCAACATGAACCAAAAATCCACATCTTGAAGTGCCAGAGGCTGAAGAGGGTACTAAACCACATAAACATCATTCTTTGCTGATGAGAATAAAAATCTTAATCTACAAAACGTTGGATAGGTATTTGGAAAATTATTACAAAGCTAGCACTGCCAGACCATGACGTCTAGCATTCCGACTCCTTATTATTTTCCCATATGAAATTAAAAATCATATGCACACACAAAAATAGTTGTATGAAAATGTGTACTGCAGATTCAGTCAAGTTTCACAGCAGTGGGTACCCAGGATGTTCTTTAACAGGTAAGTCGGTAGATTCAAAGGTGGACAATTAAACAATACTATATTAGTCGATGAGAAAAAGAGAACACCCTTGGAGTGTTCTCTTGGAGGCACTTATCAGAACATTGATGAGATAAATGTGTAAAAAAATAAAACTATATAAAACTATGTAGATCATATAAACATCAGTGGTTTTTGGTAAATTGGTCATTAATAACTGGAGTACTAGAGAATTTTAAATTAAAACTATTAATTAAACCTATTCTCTATAATACTATAATGACAAATACTTTCACTATATAATATGAAAATTAACATCATATTTAAATAAGAGACTACCCTAATGCAAAATATCAGTTTTAGTTTATAACAAATATCAATATTAACTATAAATCATAGCTAAAGCAGTACAGTAATAGAAAATATAACAGTAACAATGAGTATAAAGAAAAGTAGATGGAAGATAATTCTCTAAAATCTATTCTTCTATCTACAACTGTGGAAAATCATGTAAATAATCCTTTATTTGATAATCCTTAATTCTTGTTGTTTTATACATAAGTACACGTTTATGTGTATGTACATGCTTATGTGTATTGTCAGTTCACATGTTGTGCCTGTCATTGGGTGTTTGCCTGTGTCACTTTTACCTTCATTTTGAGGTATAGTCTTTCATTGCACCTGGAGCTCACAATCCAGCAAAGCTAATTGATCAACTTTCTGCAGGGTCCTTGTGTCTCATGCACTCCTGTGTTGTGGTCATAGGTCCTGGAGAAGTTCAGGCACTCATGTTTCCTTGGCAAATCCAGTTCTTAAATCATCAGCCATTTTGTCAGCACCAGAATTCCTGGTACTTATTCCCCAGGAAAACACATCATTGAGACTTTCAGAAATCAATATTCAAATATTCAGGCATGTTTATATTTTAATAAGTTCTTGTTTTCATTAACTGAGATGATTGTGACAAGAATGTCTTGAGAAATAGAGAAATAATTATTTGCAATCCAATACAACTGTAACTCATAAGAGTTTATATTAATACAAGATGTTTCTAATTGATGAGATTAATTCAAACAGCACAGTGCTGAAGGTAGATTCAATATTGACACTTAGAATATCTGTTGTAAAGAAGATATTGTTTGTTTCATTGTCCAAAATAGAGAAGTTTGTTTAAGTTGATTGAAGGAATCATCAAAATTATAATACAGGAGGATGGAGAGATGATTCAGAAGTTAAGAGCGCATACTGCTCCTGCAAAAGCGCATGTTCAAGTTGCTGCCCACACATCTGAACGCTGACAACTACCTGGAAACCTAGTTACAGAATGATCCAAAATACTGGACTCCAATTGCACCACCACTCATGTGAACACACCAACACACATAAGTTCGAAGAAAATTTAGTGTAAAAGAAATGACTACCTAGTAAGTATACAATGCACTTTATCCCAAACTGTAAGGAAAACAAAACATTAAAAATTACAAAGTGGAAAAAAAGATGCAAAACATAAAGGATTAAATAAGTAAAAATAAAAACACCCTGTAGTCTTTCTATTATCTTGTACCGAAGTGCAATATAATGCAAGGAGAAATATGTTTTTTGTTATTGTTCGATTATGACTATATTGAGGAAAGAATGCAATGAAATACTTGAAATAATATAAATAGAATTAAATTAGTTTTTCAGACATATACAATTTTTAAAAGCTGAAAGACCTGACAAGTACAAATGGTAAAAAAGAAGGACTTTCAGGAAATCTAAGACATTGTCTCCAAAGCAATTTATTGCAGAATGAGGACAAAATTCTTACTTCTATATGACAATACACCATGTATTCAAAATTGTACCCTAAAATATTTTTTGCAATTAAAGCATATAGCGAAACCAAACAATTAGTCAAAATGGGAACCAAAAAAAAAAAAAAAACTTGAGCAAAGATTCAAAAATGTATATTCTATGTAGTTTATCTTAAATTGTGTAATATAATAGATCTCTCACAAATATTATAATAACATTATTTTCAAAAACCAAGAAAGTATTAAGTATACATAATAATATTAACAACATACTATAGTTACTACAATAAAGACTCTCATAGATAAAATTACAAATTATTGCATTTTCTTAAAAATAAGTAATTCAATTTAATAAGTAAAATCATATAAATAATGGAAGAATAAGTAATTTTTGAAGCTATGTAAATTGTTCTAAGAGTTTTGTTCTTCACATTCTGGAAAATCTTTCATAACTTCTGTGCAATTCTACATTTTCTTGCTAACTCATTTTCTTACTTTGGCATTTCATTGCCATGATAAACACTATGCCAAAAGCAAGTAAGGAAAGGAAGTGTTCATTTGGCTTACAATTTCTGGTCACCAGGGGAAGCCAAAACAGGAACTCAAGGCAAAGTAAAAAACTGTAGTCTGGGATGGAAACATTTATCAAGGAGAAAAGTTGCTTCTTGGCTTGTTTCCCTAGCTTGCTCAGTTTGCTTTCTTATACAACCAGGTGCCTCCTATCCAGAGTGGACCGGGTCCTTCCTTTTAAAGCATTAATCAAGAAATTGTCCTACTAATTTGCCTACAAGGAATCTGATGGAAAATTTTTCCAGTTCCTCTTCTGAGATAAACTTAACTTGTATCAATGTGAAAATGGCTTACCAATTCATTCATTATGTAATTATCACCCCTTATACTTGTTATGCTACTCCCATCAACAGAGACCAATTTCTCTGGTGTGATTGGTATCCTTCATCATTTTCAGTTAGTTCAGAAGATTTGCTACACTTGAACCCACTTAATCCAGGAGAAAAGCACACGGGACTTTTCAGAATTGGTCATTTAGTAATTATGTGTATCACTTTTATGAATGATTACTTCATAGTTTATTAAGCCATTTGTTGAGTTTTGACAAGGCTGCTTAGGTAAATAGAGATTTAAATTAGGGGGTTTGATCACATCTACATCAAAGTAAATTATAATAGTCTTAAAGGATACATCTCATATAAATCCTACTATACCAATGTGACTTTAACACATGGTAAAATATGGTCCTATAAAACTCAAGTTTTTCATCATATATTATGATGAAAATAAGAATTATGTGCTAATTATATGTTTACAGGACAGTTAAGAGCTTCATTGGTATTATTTATTCATTTTCTATTTGAAAATCATCCTGAAAATTTTGAAGAACAGAGTTTTCAATTTGGAAAAGGAGAGATAGGAGATAAGTTAACATTTTCATTTAAAATCACCATACTTTGGATCTATTCACATTTGTACTTAATCATAATATTTGATAAATATTTGATAAATAAATCAAATAAATATTTGATAAATAAAACTACTTTGTGTTTTGATAATACTGGACTCATGTGTTTGTACTTGGCCTATAAGGAGTGTCACAATTAGGAGGTGTTGCCTTGTTGGAGTAGGTGTGCCCTTATTTGAGGAAGTACAATATTTTGTAGGTGGGATTTGAAGTCTTATATGCTTAAGCTCTCTCCAATGTGGAGCAGAGTTCATTTCTGGTTGCCTGCAGATCAAGATGTAGAACTTTCAGCTCCTTCTCCAGCATCATGTCTGCCAGTATGTCACCATGACTCTTGACTTTATAATAATGGAATACACCTCTGAAACACTAAGATTGCTGTAGTTAATACTTTCTTTTATAAGACTTGCCATGGTCATGGTATTTCTTCAGAAAAGAACCCCTAAGACAAGTAGGGAACTAATCCATGAAAAATAAAGCACAACAACAAAAAAATAGATATACTTGTGTATATATAAACAGGAAGATGCTCACACAGTACATGAGCTAAACTTCTAAAATATTATCCAGGATATAAAATTGTGATGAAAATAAATTTTCCCTTGTGTCAAAAGATGTCTAGTTATATAAGCCCTAATAGAAAAAGGCAATTGCCTATAACAAATTGCCTCTATAAGGTTGAGTCTCTTTGGTCTCCAAAAAAAGCAATGTGTGCTAATATTGTTTTCTTTTTTATGAAAGAGTATCTAGAAGACATAATTGAACCTTTGGAGTACCTCCAGTTATCAGTCAACATTCTGACTTTAAGTGCATGTATAGAACTCAAGAGGGAAAAGAGGAAATTCTCTGCATCAGCAAAGTACCTAGTCTTTCAAAGAAAAAAAGTAAATAAATAGGATCAGTTAGTGCCCTAAAGACCAAGGAAAACCATTTGTGCCTCAAGTTTTTTTTTTTAAACAATATTTTTCTACACTAGTATAACTTGATTTCAAAATTGCTTGGTAAAATAAAATGCATCATATTTAGACACAATAAAAGGTACATATGTTAGACTTCAAATACATTATGAAAAGATAACATTGATTAAATAAGGAAATGATCTGATTATTTACATATGATTTTATTTTAGTATTCAACAATTTACCTTTTCAACTATGGGATGATCTTCAAAGTAGAAGAGAAAAGATTAATTTAAAAATGGAAAAAACTCGCAGACTTGAAATTTAATTATCCTAAGAGGAAATTGATTACAATTAGAAAACGCCACTAATTATCATTAAATGTTTAACAGTCACAGAAAAAAAAAGCAGAAATGTTTATCCAAGTAAAATTCTGATGTTTCTGTAAATTTTTTTTGAGGAATTAGCAGGCAGGCAGATCACATGCCATGTTAGAATTTGGTCATGAGAAAATATTATCAAATGAAATTCTGGGCTCATATATATCCTTGTGAACCAAGAAGTCAGTCATTGTCTAAAATATAGTAACTCTCACCAGTTTCAACTCACTGATGCATTTTCTTAATTTGTAAATGAATGCAATAACCATACTAGTCACCTGAAATTTTTTAAAACATCAATTCTTGTCCTCCTTAATCCTAGATAAAAAAGGTTCATGGAGGTTATTTTCATCAATATGGTTTGGTTCTTCTTCAAGAGTCAAAAGTGTGACAGATGATATCATTACAGTATGAATAAGTGGAAACCTTGCTAGGTAGATTGCAGATATTCCAGCATTTCCCCCAAAAGAAAATACATTTCTCAGTCACAATGTATTCAATGCATACTGAGTTTCTCTGCTGATAGAACCACAGAGCATCCAATACTTAAGATCCCTACCTTCTGAATACATAATCACACATAAACAAACCACTGCAAAATAGGTTGATTTTGAGGAGAAGTTAGAGAAATTTAAAACAAAAATATTGAGAGGTTCAAACGCCACAAGTGGAAGAATCTGTGATTAACTGTTTGGATTGGAAGCATGGTACATGTTAAGAGGAAATGCTGAACTAAAAAGAGATTGGAATATGCATCATATATCCTAAAGCATTTGGGTCATAGCCTAAAACAATATGTATGCATTAGAAGGAGACAGTAACGCCACACCCTGCCTTCTTCCACACATAGCTAGTTTATAATACATAGAAATGCAGAAGTTTAAACATCATCCTTTGGCATGAACTCAGTAGCTCAAAATATTTCAGAATGGTGAAATTAGAAATCCCATTCGTGGTTCACAGAAAAAGTAAAAAATATACAATCCTTCTCTACACTGAGCAGGCTTGGACTACTCCCTGAAATTTGATTTAAAAAAATACTTAAGGAATATCCACACATAGGAAATGTGGAACTAACTGTATGCCAGACCCAAGTCAAACTTTTAAACTGCTAAGCATCACAAAGGAACAAAGAATCTACTGATGCATTTCAGTTATTTAAAGATTTCAGGACACTGAAAAATTCGTAAATCATTACATATAAAACTGATGGCAATTACTGGCTTAAAAATAAAAATACATCCTTATATAATAATGAAAGCTTATCTGATGTTTGCACTGCATTCACTATTATAATTTTTCACTTTATGCACTAAAAGACAATGAAGAGTATGTACAGTAATTGAAAATGTCAAGAAAATTAAATGATATACTTTTTAGGCTACTGAGTAAGTGTTCAGTATATGAACACGGTGACAACACATGAAAAATAAAGGAAGTGTGAAGAAAAATGAAATTATACTAAAACTGGTGTAATAATACAAGTAGACACAGAACATGTGACTTCCCGAAATTCACAGTCACAACTCCAGTTTCTGTGAAATATGTAGAATCTATTTTTAATCTGTGGCATCTCGTGTGTGTGTGTGTGTGTGTGTGTGTGTGTGTGTGTGTGTGTGTGTGTACGCGTGTGTGCGTGTGTGTGCGTGTGTGTGTGTGTGTGTGTGTGTGTGTGTGTGTGTGTGTGACAATGTGCAAAGTGATTTAACAAGATTGTGCTGGCATATGGCAATAAGCACTCCTTGGCATGTTCAGCAGAATGACTTTAGTGATTTCTGAGTTATAAGTGAGCAAAAAAATACTTTTTAACTTTGAAAAACATTTGGATTTTCATAACTCTTTATATTCCAAAATAACAGCAGCTATAAACTTTATACTTGGCAACCTCACAGTCTTATTTCAAACCCAAGGAAGCTTATGTTGTGAAGTCTATGGAAATATAATCATCTGTAGTCTATTTTCAACACGGGCAGAAGAGGAGTTTAGTTTAAAACCATATTTAACTAAATAATTAAAACCCTTGAAGATACTCTGATTTGTTTAGCATTGTAGCTGAAATGAAAAATTAGTTAATGGCTTCTAAATTAATATACTCATTAATTTACTCTTAATCCTATCGCTTCAGAAAATTTACAGGTGAATGACATCCAATAATGTTTTCCAATTTTTAATCTACTTCCTGATAATTATAATCAGAAAAATTATTGTGCTATATTCCTCATGAGTGTGGTAGTACAAGAAAGGACATGCTATATTTAAAAACCTTTAACATGAAGGTGGTAGTAGAAATTTTTAAACACACACACAGAGAGAGAGAGAGAGAGAGAGAGAGAGAGAGAGAGATCCTAAGACATAATTTAAAATGTGAAATGTGGTGTAGGTTCATTTAAAAAAGTGCAGCCTGCTTCTGCCAATGTGTTATCCTGCTCAAGTTTATAGGACTACAGACTCATGGAAAAAATTCTCTGAAATAGTGAGCTCAGATAAATCTTTCCTTCCTAAAATTGCTCTGCTCAGGTATTCTAGTCATAATGATACCACACTAATAAGTACAGTAGTCTACCCTCCCATCACAGGCACAAAGCCTGTTGTTAAAATTAGCTTGCAGTATAAGATATGCCTTATGTATTTTAGTACTCAGATACTTTTGACCTTTCTTTACTTATTAATAATATATGGGTATTTGTAACCAATTATCTACTATTTGTAAAAAAGAGAAAAGAAGATGTATAAATTACAGACATAACTATTGCATATCTAATACTATGGTAATTTAAAGCTAATTAAATCATGGATGCCTTGCATTTTTCTTATCACTGATTTCTGCAAAATTTATGTGCCTTGAATTTTCAAAGATATAGAATAAAGTAGAATTCTATCATTTAATTTGAAAGTTTCAATTTATGGAAAAAATAAATTTAAGATTTTTCTTTTTTCACTTACAATTTAAATAAAACTTATACATACACATATATGTATATCATACACAGTGATTCAAATTAATTAATAGTATACTTTAAGCTTTTATACTTTTACTTAACTACTACTATTGAATTGTTTGAAGAGAGCACTTGAAATTATTGTGCTGTTAAAACACTAATATACAGTCTCTCATGCTTAAGAAATATTTATACTTTATAGGATGTTCAATAGTTCCCAAGATCTGTAGGTACAATAACCTATGAAATTATTCATTGACATCTCTTGATTCAGTGTCAGGAAAGACAGCTCTGAGTTTTACTGTTTTCCCCATTGATTTGACTAGACTGTCTTAATATTGTCTAGATAAATTATTTGGTTTTATTAAAAATGTATAAGGAACATATAGACCTTACATTAATAAACATAAGAACAGTGTATAATGTACTCTTTTGATGTTTTGTCAATATTCTTTAATAATTTCTGTAATTCATTATGGGAAATTTCAATACTAGTTAAATACTTTTTCTAGCTACATTTCCTGGTTTGTGAATCAGATAATTCACCATCTTCCTAATTAAATCAGTGTACTGATTGAGATACGTTTATTGTGTATCAATGAACATTTTTATTTCACTCACCCTGTTTAAAATATTTAGAAAATACATTACTTATAAACTCTTGGAGTTTCAATACCTGTGACCAAGTCATCAACAAAGAATTATCTCTTCAACTCTTCTGATTTAGCTGTCATTATATTAATTTCTGATTTTTTTTAAATGGATGTTTTCTACTATCCTGGTTTTACTCTATAGAAATCCTCAGACATTATAACCCAATAGTATATTAAAGTTGGCTTTTAAATGTACAATATCTTTGATTATAGTAGTTTCATTGCATACCTCACTTGTTGATGGTTTTCAAGGTGAATGTGTGCTAAATTGTATCAATGGCCTTTTCACATGATTAGAATTTCCATGTAATTTCTTCCTTCATTTAGACAAATAGAAAAACACTCCATGATCAGGATTTTAGTAATTAATGATAACAATCTCTGTACTACTCAAAAGAATGAGAAAATACAATATAGAACTGGTGAAAATATCACCAGCATCCTTAACAGAATGGACAATCACTGTTAGACTCTCCCCAAAACCACAAGAACTCTGCTTATCCAAAGCAGTCTTCTGTCATTGGAGAAAAGAAGCAAAGAATTCCTGGTAGTGCCCGACTTTGAAATGTACTGCAATGTTGTAGTAATCAAAACAGCATGATTCTGCTCTAAAAATAGGAACACACCCCAGTGGAACAGATTGGAGCACCTTAAAGTAATCGAGTAAACGTATAATTACATATTTTTTCAACAAAGTTTGTAAGAAGTCTATCGTGGAATTCCACTCTCTCAGTATTCAAAACACTAAGACATGAAAATAAAAAAATACCAAAGACAAGCTTGAACGTTGTGGGGAGATCTTTCCTCAAAGGACAGAGCAACCAAACAAACAATAGACAATGCAGAGATGATGAATTAATGAAGAGGCAGTGTTTCCAGAAAATATTGCATACCTGACTCTAAATAAATAAAACGAGGCACTACTATCTACTGGTAACAAATAATTCCATTGTAGTTTGAGCTGAAACCTTGCTGCAGAAGATCTTCTAGTAAAAGCTCAGTTTCTAGTTATAGAGCTTTATGCCATGATTGTGTTCTGAGGGATCAAGCTTCCTCAACACCTCCACCTATTTTGTGAATCTCTGCCTTCCTACCTCTGTTTTTGGCAACCACAAGTTAAGATTGCATCCTCATCTGCCCCAGTCCACCACAATGCCTATGACTTATCTTAGGCCAGAAGCTGGTGAGGCAGCAACCCCAGGTCTGAAAGTTGTGCATAAAAACCCACAGGAGCATTTCTTATTTTGAGCTGTTGTTTCTAGGGAAGTTTGTCATAGAAATTAAAAATGACTAATTCACAATTAAAGAAATTCACAGAACTATAAGGAGAGATGTCTTAGGACAGTGGAATCGGAAACACATTTTTCTACTTGATTCCAAAAGCCTAGGAATGATAGACAAAAGAAAACTTATACTACATCAAATAAGACCTAACATAGAAAGAGTAGATGAGCAGGCAGGGAGGTGGTGGCGCTCGCCTTTAATCCCAGAAATCAGGAGGCAGAGGCAGGCGAATCTATGTGAGCTCAAGACCATCCTGGTCTACAAGAGCTAGTTCCAGGACAGCCTCCAAAGCCACAGAGAAACCCTGTCTCAAAAAAAAAAAAAAAAAAAAAAAAAAAAAGGGTAGATGAGCTTTAAAATGCATCAATGTTTATATAAACATAAACATAAGAAAGGAATATAGTGTCAATGGGGTAAACATTCAGTTACATAAGGAACTCCCATAGTTGACAGCCAATACTGACAATTATCACCTGATTGAAGGTTGTTGATGATAAAAATTCACATGTGTGAGAAGAAAACAAGGGACAACAGATAAATAAAACTCTCAGCATGGATAATTATCAGGGGAATGGAAACCAACTCCGAGATACCATTGCAGCAAGAAAAATGCAAAATCAATGGCTGGTAACAAAACATAAAGTAGAAGTTATTCTGCCAAGGATGTGGCCAAAGGAGTCACAGTGGGCTCTTGGGGTGAATTAAACACAGGTGTCTTCCTGGCTTGAGTGACCTGTGTCTTTGCTAGGGCTATCACACACTCCCCTTCATTTTTCCTTCCTTAACACCATGCTGAGATCTATATTTTAACATTTTCCTAATAAACTCCAACTTTGCTTCACTGAAATAAAAGATTAACAATAAAAGTCCCAGATGACCCAGCTAATTTATTTGCAAAAGGAAGTAAATTCATTTTGCTGATTTCATTTCTTTGCTGTTTTGCTGCAGTATTGTTCTCACTGGTTAAGAAACTACGCGTATCCCTAACAGCTCAGGAATAAATCATACACAGCACGTATATACAATTGAGTATTGGGATATCATAAAACAAAGTCTATAATTTTATCTGCAGCAATGTGAATGGAATTTTAGGTTAGTAATTGAATTAAGCCAGGCATGGGGTAGTAAGCTCTTTAGAATTTCACTCAAACATGGAATACAAAAACTAAAACCTCCACAGAAGTGAAATACAGTGGAAAACAGACAAGGAGAATTTGGTCAGTGGGTCCAGACATTACATTATGTATGTATAATTATATATGTATATAAAATTCTATTTATATGAGTTAGTTAAAAATACCTAACTTAAAAGGTAGAATACTGTTGTATGTATTAGTGAAAAGTGTTATAACATATGTAGAAATTTATGGACAGTTTGTGTTTGAAATATATTCTGTTCACTGATTAAATTGTCAGTTTCGATATTTGTGTTTTGTTAGAATTTTCTTTCATACTCCTTTATGTTTAATATTTTGGCATATACTAATAAATCCTGACCCCGGTTGTTGGTAAAAGAATACAAACTGCATGCGAAAATTCATGATGGTGCAATTTGAAGCTGATGAAGCCAATGCAAATGTCACGTATGGGATGTTTCAGGGAGAGAGAGGGCATTGGGATAGTGAGAGAGTGTTCTTCCATGAAAGGCCTGCTTGTTTGGGATGCTAAAATGAACTGCTTGTTGTTGTACTCAGCTGGCTAAAGTCCACACACTTCAGAACTCGGACATTCTTAGCATCCCAGGGTTTGAATTGCAAACACTGTATTTTTTGGCAGTTATGAATATTAGGAGGCATTGTTCAGTTATTTAAAAATACAAGAGAATGTGCAAGACCCAGAGAGCACTTGCTTACACATTCAGAAATCCCATAAAAATCTCAAGTGGAAGCCATAGCATACATGTAAAGGGTATGCTTCGTTCTTATTCCTGCCTTGTGTGTGCTGCCTCGGTCTCTGTGAGGTCATATGAGCTCTATGCATGTTGATTTAGAAGGCCTTGTTTTCTTGGTAGTCTACGTCCCCTTTGGCTCTTACACTCTTTCTTCTTCCTCTTCTGCAGTGTTCAGTGATGCCGGAAGGGAGGATTTGATTGAGACCATCCCATTTAGGGTTGAGTGTTCCAAGATCTCTCAGTCTCTGCCGAATATTTGGCTGTGAGTCTCTGTATTTGCTCCCATCAAATTGCTGGAGGAAACATCTCTGATGGTGGCTTAATAATACACTGGTCTATGAGTGTAGTAGAATGTCATTGGAGGCAATTTGTTGTTCTATTCTTGTTTTTTCTTTATGTCAGTGGGGTCATTTTATTATTATGTTTTTGTTTTTTTCATTTGTTTTTTGTTTTGTTCTGTTTTTCTTTATAACAACAAAAATTGGCTTTGTCCTAGACTCCTTGGCTGTCTAGTCTCTGATTCCTTTTGCGTCAAAAAAGTGTCAGGTATGGGTTCTATCTCCCAGAGTGTAACTTAAGTTAAATCAGATATTGGTTGGATACTCCCACAAGCTATACTACAGATAAAAATGTTTGACAATTGATATCAGTTAGGGATTGACAAGTATTTTTAAGGATTATACTAATTGTAATCATTTTTACTAAGCTAAATTTTGTATAGCTATGATAACATTTAACAGAATTGAAATAGTTTATTACATTAATGTGGGTCAAATAAGAACTGTTAAGGAATTATTGAACCACATAGATATTTAAGTTTAAATTTATGAATGTGGTTCATAACAATTTAAGGGAATTTCAATGGAGCTTATTTTATTAAGAATTCCATCAAATAATGGCTGATGATATAAATATATAAAATCATTTTTGTTTCAAAAACAATGTAATATTAACAAATAGCTTTGTAAAATTCTACGATATAGAGTGTTGTGTTATACTAATGAAATAATCAAAAAAGTTGAAAGGTTTATGTTAGCCCAGAACACACTGTCCAAATTTCAGATTATGTGTATATGGTTTGGGGGCTGGGAATATGGCTTTCATACAAGCTCTAAAATGACACCTGAATGATGGGCAAGGTGATGCTTTGGAAATCACAGCGTAACGATATCAGGAAGATTCCTTAGCATGTGTAAAAGTGCAAAGAAAAGATAAATTTACATTATTTTCAATAATATAATTTCACTTCCTTGTTTACCTATATATTAAACAATGTGAAGCAAATATATATTCAGAGATTTTTGTCTATACCATCATATATCCAAAGGAAATTTTTATTAAACCTTCAGTTCTAAGGGCAATTTAATATTCTAATCTTATGTTTAACCCATCTGTCCATATGTCAGGTTTAATTGACAGACTTAGTATATGTACTGTGCTTGATGGGAGGGTCTTTATCTTGACTTCCTCCGTTTTCTTCATTTTGTTAGGACAGGAAGGTAAACCTAGGGGAAGACAAGTATTTCTCTTGACGAAAAATGCACTGTTTTGTACAAAAGTAGTTAATCAATATTGTGCTTTGTACCCTAAGTGTGAAGACTAAGTGTGTATGTCCCAAATGTGTGGAAAACATTTGTTATCATTTGTATAGGTTATAAAAGCCTCTGTTTTGCCTTCTTCCATCCTCTCTCCTTCTACCATGTTCTCATGTTTTATTCATTTCATAACCAATCAAACTTTGCACGAGAGATACTGGAAAATACGTCAAATTTGGTTGTATTGTACTGTTAATAACTTTGTTTTAACAGAAAACTCTTTTGAGCTCCGGTTATGCTTTTATTAGTAATAAAAGAATGCAATATGTGCATAGAAAATAATTTTCTTTATACCGCTATTACTTAAACATGTTAGCTCACTATTTTTAAATCATCCATTACCATTCACAACAAATATAAGATGGATCATATACAGAAGATTCAGACTTTGAAATATCAACAGTTACATACATGCTCATTGGTGATTAACTACAATAGAAAGGAAAAACAAAATATGAAAAGCAGAGCACAACTCAAAATATTAATTAATGTTAATATGTGGTAATTTGATAGATGCAACAAAATCCACTTCTAGAAATTGTGCAAAAATGAAAATGATCTTATTTAGTATCACAAATTTATCTAATTTGAGAGAACTAAATTAGATATTCTAATTACTAACAATCAAGGAAATCTAATGGCTTTGAGGACTTGATATAGCAAGATGGCAAGGTAGCCAGTCTGAACAATGGTTCTTCCAAATAAACTCAAACTCATGAAGATATTTCCACTTCATGAGTAGAAATATACTGAAATTTCTCTGATTCACAACAGAATTCTAAAGCAGGTGTTAAAATGCTGTTGAAATATATGCAGTCGCCTTTTTGCTGGGAGAGTATCATAGTAGAAGTAACAGAACTATAACTTTCAATCTTGAACCATATTTATATTTAAAGGTATTATTAGGTGACTGACCATGCCCCAAAGGAAAGGCTTCTCTGTGTATGAACCAGATGCCTTATAGGTCGGAGTCAGTCTAGCAGACTAGAAAAGAATCAAGGTATAAACTTCTATTGGTAGAATTCATCAATCCCTTTACCTTTTTCAGCACAGAGTGATGTGATGAAGAAATCAACACCTTTTTCAATCTCAGAATGCAAAGTCTTTGTCAGATTGCCTCATGCAGCTACCTCAGTTCAGTCCATGCTAATGTTGGTGGCAGAAATCCAGGTGATTTAATGTATAATAATTTAATGTATAAAAAATGTTCTCATATGGAGACAGAGGGAGATGGACACTTGGCCTGGTTGGTATCTAATTTTGCCTACATTACCCAAAGTTCTTAACAGAAAAACTACAAAGA
Organism: Cricetulus griseus; assembly: GCF_003668045.3. NCBI lineage: Eukaryota > Metazoa > Chordata > Mammalia > Rodentia > Cricetidae > Cricetulus > Cricetulus griseus. The sequence continues at coordinate 259,880,887 of NW_023276807.1, forward strand.
AAGCAAATTGTTATTCATGTGCACAAGGAAGAAAAGAGATTATAACAGTCTCAGAATCTCTAGCAAGGTAGTTTCTTTTGCATGTAGACCATATATATATATATATATATATATATATATATATATATATATATTAGAATCATTCCTATTTTGATTAATCACTGTCTTGGAAAATTGGGATCATGTTTCACCTACTTGAAACTCCCATAAGATTAAGAATTCTGACATCTCATGAAGAAATGGAGCAGACTCATGAGGCTCATGGTACTGAGGGGACCGGTGAACCTAATGCTATAGAGAGGCTTAGGAGAGCTTCTTGGCATCTCCATAAGCCACTTTCCCTCTCTGAGAGTATTTTAAAATGAAAAGCTGGCTGTTTTACATCTCTCCAAAAATGAAGCTGCCCAGATGTAAAAGTGAATGGTATTTCCCAATGGTAAAAGTAGAATTGGGTAGCTCAAGGTCCAGTAAGCAACCCCAAAGAAGCATATTGCTGCCACAAACTAGAGTTGTGTAGGATCTCTTTCTTGATTGGATGGTGCTTCTATTATTCATGTAAATAAGCAGCCACATATGTGGCCTAGGAAAAATCATGCAACATAACACATCTCTGAAAATTATTCCTTTTTTGTAATGATTTTTTTTATGTTAAGCAACATCTTTCCAATCAGCTACATTTCTATCCTCTGGTATTTACTGTTTTGTACTATTAACTTTTCTATTCTAAACATTAACAATTTCAGATTACAGGTGTTACCATATTCAATTGCACCATTCAGGAAAGAAGTTCAAGAAAAAAATTATTCTTCCACATTTATATAACTTTTAGTTTATGTTGCCATCGCTCCTGCCAAAACGATCATAAGCACTTGACACATGAGACTTGCATGGCTTAAATCAAGTCACATATGATAGACCACAAATGTTTCCCTCCATGATGGTAAAATATTAGCCTAGTAGAATTCAAGAGGATGTATACAAATAATGATGAACACTAGTACCCTGAGTCTGAGAAAAAACACTTTATTATTTACAACATAAACAATATCCAAAGTAATATGATTCAGTGCTTGTCCTTGTAAACAAATTTCTGCAAGAAGATACTGTGAGGATTTTTTGCTAGAAACAAATACCATGATTTTAAAGAATTTTGATATTTATTAGGGCTCACGACTATAGTTCCTTCCTCGATCCTAAAATGAGGGGATCAAACAAATAATATTCAGTTAAAATAAAGAAGTACAGAAGTTAAACTGCATTCATTTTAGCTACATCCCATTTATCAATTTAGCCTCTTCTCTCTCCTGGAATTTGGTAGTTTACTGTACCTACAAAGATATTAATCAAAGGTTAGAAATTGCACTAATGTTGTTGTGTTATAATGTGTTGCTAGTGCTTACGCAGTATTCATGACCCTGAGACTTCTAGATGGAGCATAACATCATACACTCGCCCCTTAACTCATTTTATTATGAAGCAAATATTCAGAACACTTGGCTAATGTTTCCCTATATGCAATTTTTAACTTTTACCAGTATTTATTACATTTTAAAACTATTTATCTGCCTATCATTTCATTTCCCCTATGTTTTAGACTTTACAATATTTTCATAGAAGAAATTGTCAATAGATTTCTCCAGCCTGTAACAAGAGCATTAACTTTGGGACAGGGTCACACTGTGTATCCCTGCAGGATATGCATACAACATTCCATGTAGACCAGGCTGCCTCATGGAAATGATAGTAGACTTGCCACTGTGTGTAATCACTGGAGCACTGAAATAAAGATGTGTACCACCACACCTTTATGTGTGATATTTTGCTAATCTAGAGAGTGATTCTTCTACTTACTGCCTCATTCACAGAGCTCCCAAGAAATCTAACCCTGAATCATTTTGCTGCCTTGTGAATATGTAAAATTTTTCTTTGAGGAAAAAAATCTGTTTCAAATTTGACCAGAAGATATGTAGCAAGTTGGGAAGTTTCTTTTGTATCTAATGACCCTCTTTGTCAGAGCTTGTGATGTAAAACTGACCTTTCCAGAGGAGATAAGACAACTAGAAGGATGGGAAAACATGGAGATTTTAAATTAAAACTAAAGTTTTGGTAAAGCAGAAAAATTTACAGAAGCTCAGTTTCCAGACTACACAGTTATCTGAAGGATGATGACAGGGTGGGATTTGGTGACATGAGGCTTGGAACATGAAGGTGTGATGCTTGAAGGATTTTTTCTTCTCCCTTCTCTCTTTCTTATTATCATTGCTTCCTTACCTTTGCCCTTCTTTATTTCTCTTTTGCTATTTTGCTTTCATATTTTTATATACTCCTTTTGATAAAATATTGTGAGTGACATTAATCTCCTTTTAATGTTGACTTGTAAGGAAAACCCCCTGCTTCTGTCTCCTGGCCTTATTGTATCCTCATAATAGTGGTGTTGTATATTCTACAACCAGGAGGGAGGGCAGCACACAGTGCCCTAAATTTTTGAGGTCCCTGGGAAATTTGGATTTAGAATATATATATATATATTATATATATATATATATATATATCACTATGATCTCATTCCTGAGTAAGAAATCAGTATCAATTTTAAAAGAGAATACAAAAACAAGAAACTTTCTAGAATCTTCTACATCACACACACTCAGAGACATGGAAGGGAAATTATAAAGGGAGCATCTTAATTGTGGTTTCATGAAGGGGAGAATAGGGTTCGTTGGATATTTCACCAGAAGATCGTAAGACTCCACAAAAGAAGGAAAAGGATTATAAGGAAGAGTTCCTTTAACTTAAGTATGAAATATCCTAGAAAAAGAGACAATATGGTAATATGAAAGAGTCAAACTATTTCTCTTTTTCACACACACACAAATAGAGAAAATTTCTTGAAATAGAAAACAGAAAGTTCAGAAAGATAGAAATCAATTGAGAATCTTCAGCCAAAGAGGCCTCAACCCTAAATAGTGTCTTATAGGTAATTTAAGAATGCTGAGAGAAATAATCTGCTCCAGGGAAGACCACCCCGGTTATGGTCTGCCTGAAAATACATACAAAAGTAACATTTTATGTACTGAGCAGTGTGTGTGTGTGCGTGCGTGCGTGCGTGCGTGCGTGTGTGTGTGTGTGTGACAACAATTATTGAAAAAGTATAACATTACTTTGAAACCAAGAACAAGTATTTGGGAGGTTTTAGGAGAAGGATAGGAAGGGGAGAAATAATGAAAACGTTATAGTTCCAAATGTAAAAGGGAAACTGACACTCATGATACTGTTTGAGATTAGTTACATCAAAATAAGAATATTGTACTCTGAATCACATGAACAAAGGCATAACACCCAATATCATCATTAAAACTCCTCTACAATGCCTAACATTGTTAGACAGTTGATAAGATTCAAATTCCACGAGTTACATGTCATTTTATCATTTTATTAATCTCCCAAACATATGTTCATATATTCCACTCTTTTGGAGCACAGTCCATTATGGAAGAAAAGTTATAGTGGCAGAAATTCAAGACAGCTGCTCAGGTTGCATCCACAATCAGGAAGAACAGGGAGAAGAATGTGGTAGTCACATAATTAAACTACTTTTTCTTTGGTCCTGGACCCCAGCCGTTGGGAAGGTATTGGTCCAGTAGGTAGGATCTTTCAATCATAATGATACAGATCCAAAAGCTTCCTCATAGACTTGCACAGAGCTTTCATCTCTAGGTGTAAATTACCCTGTTAAGCTACCAATAAATATTAGCATTCACATTTATTGATGAAGACACGAAACTTTTTTTTTTAAAGTGTATTTCCCCTAAGAACCCTGTCCATTACTGTGTAGGACAGTAGTCTCTCAATCCCCTTTCATAACTGTGTCATTCGGCTACTTTAGTGCTCTTTGCTGAATATGTAGTTTTCCTAACATCATTCATTTTTGTTAAGAACATTGCTGTTCACTTTCTTGGTTTGTGGAATTAATCACATGAAATATACCACACGGGCCATGTTGCCATATTCCTTTATGCCATTACATTCAGTAATTTTCTGCACTGCATGAGCACACTTCAGGAATACCTCCTGTGGGTTGTATTGGCTAGTTTTCTGTTGCTGTTATAAAGCATCATGAGCAAGACAACTTATGGAAACTAGAGTTTAGTTGGCTGTGATCCCAATGGGATAGAGTCCATATCAGTGGAGATAACACGTCTGCAAGTAGGGAGCACAGCAGAAAGAAAAGAAAACTCAGAGCCACATCTGTAACCAGAAGCGTGAAGTAGAGACATGTCTCAAAGGACATGACACTTTAATTTCAAAAACAGTCCACGTTGATACAATCCTCTGGCAAGGCAGCATTAACTAAACTTCTGCAAACAGCACCACCCTCTGGAGACAAAATGTTCAAATACTTGAGGCAAGAGGGAACAGGATTTTTACCTTTCTTTTTATTTATTATTTGTGTATTTCCCATTATGCCTCTTGATCACATTCATTTCTTGGTCTCTTCATATCCCCTCCCTCTGCCCTTGTAACCTTCTCCCAAAATAAAATGAAATAAAATTGAAGAGAAAAAAAAAAGAAACAGGAAAAATCAATCTCGTCATGGAAACTGTAGTGTGACACAGTCACGAAGTAAACCCTTTTCTCCTTACGTCTTTACTTGCAAGTGCTCATTGCAGGGACCCATTGTCCTGGTTTGAGACCTCTGGTTTCTGTGATGCTGTCAATGATGGGCCTTCACTGGGACTCCTCTTGACATCCTATATTTGCTGTGTCCTGAAGATCCTGTCGCTTTGGACCTGCAGGATTGGCCCCTTCGCTTGCTCCAGCAGATCACAGATGGAGGGGATATTCGGGTGAGCCAAATCATAAGGTGGTTCCGGGTAGGACAGTTGTAGGGTTGGTCAGCCCAAGATCTCTCTCTTGTCCTCACCACAACTGTGAGCTCTCCAGCATTGCCCAGGCTATTTTTCTCTTGCATCAATGAGGAAGGACAGCGGCCTGATCTGCTTTCACATTCTCAGCGTCAGTTCATCCACACCTACACCATCGTGGCCAGCTCTACAGTGTTGCCCAGGTGACGGGCAGGGGCCACTTTCCCCAGTGCTGCAGCTAGTGAGGGGCAGGAACAGTTCTCCCATTCTTATTAGCTGGGGGGGCCCTCTTTCCCATCTGCCATTGGTGACAATGCAGAGAGCTCTCTCCTGTCCACATCACTGTATGGCAGACGAGGTGTGGGGCTGGATCTCCCAGGGTCGCATTGTCAGGCAGTTCACCTGGATCCCTGCTGCAGTTGGTAAGTGAGAGCATCCAGAGATGCCCCCAAACCACTCCTCTATGTCTGAGGCTGGAGGGAGAGCTGACTCTGATCATAAGAGCAGTAGACATGTCTCTGCCCTGCGCCAACTGTAGCACTAGGGAGAGCAGGTCCTGTACCTCCCCCAGACAACACAGTAGAGCCAACCCTGTTGGGAGAGATGTGGAGGTATCATCTCTGAACATGTGAGCTTGAGAGAGCAGTCCTCACTACTCATCAGTCATGTGGAGGTGTGGGAGTGAGGAAGAGTCGCTCCCCTCGCTTACCCCTCAATTCTTGCCACCTGTGACACACAAGGGAGCTGACCCTCCTTCCCCTTACCAGCTGCATCACTCAGGAAAATGTGCCCTGGTCTTCACTTTAGGAGAAACTGCTAGCCAGCCTACCCAAGCTCAAGCTGCAGTCACCCTGCCAGCATGCATGAGCACGCAAGGCAGGCAGGCACTTCCTCCCTGAGCTAAGCCTACCTCTACACCCAGAGACTGTGGTTGAAGAGACACCTGACCAGAGACACCGATGAGGAAAGGACAATGCAGCAGAATCAGCTGTCTGAGCCAACAGGACAGGGAGGTTATAAAGGCAGGTCTAACTTCCTTAATAAATGAATCTGCAACACTCTCTGCTACTCACTGATTCACAGTGCTTGTGTCCTTGGTATTGTGTCTGCTCCCCCTCTACCCCACTGGGTGTCCCATCAGGGTCACCTGCAACACTTCACATGGGCAGCACAATACAGCTGACTCCATTGGAGGAGGCACATTTGAGCTGGCCCTGAAGATGTGAGCTTGGGATAGCTGGTCATACCCCACTCATCTGCTGTGTGGTGGTGAGAGCTAGGGAAAGACACCCTCGATGCTCTTGCCCGTACCAGTTGTGGAGGGTAAGACAGATGAACGTTACCAGCAGCAGCACTCAGCAAAGGGGGCCCTGCAGAGTAGTTAATGGTCATTATGTTTTCTCTTACCTCCTCTTCCTACCATGCTAGCCCAGTATCTACTATTCCATGCAGTAGCAAACATTGGAGGAACTCCCTTAGATGCCATTCTTTACAGAAGTCAATTAGTGTCTTTATCACTATCAGGAAATCCCAAGCAATAATATTTTTTAAAAAAGGTTCCCGGACATCTGAGATTAGTGCAAAGCTATAATAAATGGAAATCCATATTAATGACATGTGAAATTGTAGAACTGAAGAGTTCTGATATTTTTTGTAGAAAATGAATTTTATAATTATGTTTACTGAGGACTCAATGACTATCCCCCAGGCAGTTAATTTTGAGGCAGATCATACAAAGGTAGCCATTCATAAGTAGTTAGGGATTATTATCATGATGATTCCAGCATGGATATATGAGTTCAGATGCCTAGTGAGTATATAAAAGAGTTTGACATGGAAGTGTATCTGTAACCTCAGTAATGAGGTACATGTGACAGAAGCTTGCTTCCTAGTTAGTATAGCTAAAATAGTAAGCTCCAGATTCACAGAGATGTCCTGTTAAAGTAACATGTTGAGGAATAGATAACAACCCCCTACATTGCCCTCCAGATAACAGCCCCCTACATTGTCCTCCAGATAACAGCCCCCTACATTGTCCTTCAGCCACCATACCTTCCTGCATATAGGAGGCACGCTGCATACACCCACACAAACACACACAGTTTGTTATAATAGGAAATAATGAAACAATTAGATGATAGCACTTTACTACAGGATAATTATATTCTTATTATGTTTAATTGAACAAAGATAATTACACTTACTATCTTTACTCTTTAAAAAAGTAACATTTGTCAAAAACTGCTCATACTGCAGAAATATATGGAAATGCTGTTTTTACATTTCTATTTTTATTCATGTGTGTGCTTTTGTTTTAGTTTGCACATGTGTGTGTCTGGGTGCCCACATAGGCCCAAAGAAGTTTTCAGATTCCTTGGAGTCAAAGTCCCAGACAGAAGGGAACCTTCAGACAGAGGTGCTGAAAACAAACTCTAGTCCTCTGAAACAGCAGCAAGTTATCTTAACTGCTGAGCCATCTCTTCTGCTCCCAAATTATGTTCTCTCATCAGTGGGTTACAGTTTGTGCTCTAAATATAGGTTCTTCTAAAATTGGATTTTCATCTTCCTATTATGAAGTATTGTCATTTCATTTTGTTGGAAACCAATGTCTTATTTTGCACTCTGAAGCATGTATTTTAAATTGTTCATAATAATGTGGTCTAGTTATATCTGTCTACTTTGTGCATAGAATGGAAAATTCAGTATGATTTTACATTGTGCTGTTTCTTGTTACAAACAAAGCACTGTATTACACAGTTTTAGAAAATCTTCTAAATTAGTGAGAAGGTAGTGCTTAATCTAAAGTTAATTCTCTGGCATACAAAACACATCAGGAATATATACATATAATCATCTGTGCTAACACTGAACTTCTTCCCAGCTACCTCAGACTTGAGATTCTTTTTGTGATATTTAAAACTTCTTCTCCCTTTAAAAAGCAAAAATGACTAATGTGTCTACCACTATGCGATATTTTTGATTCTATTTTGTCCTGGGCCCACATGACATTAAAAATGCCCCATCATATCTCTCGTTTACCACATGCTACTCCTACAAGATCGCTCTACTTGCCAGCCTAGCTTTACATAATTGTGAGAAACTGGTACATAAGGGAACATGGATATACATACACACAAACACATAGACTCACATAAATACAAACACATAGACACACAAGATCTATACACACATCAGTGCTTGAATAGAAACATATATACACATATATATATGATATATATATCATATATATATATGTAAAACTCATGCCAAAATTTGCAAATCTAAATTAGTAATAGCAGATACATTACTATATACTGCAAATGAAATGTGTTTCTGAATTGCAAATGTGATCTATTTTTATATAGAGAGACTGATAAATCTGATAAATAGGACACAGATATTAAAGGAGAAGCAGAAAATTAAGAGTAGAGTTTAACAGGAAAGGAGGAAGACAGAGGAATACAGAGTGAGGAGGGAACATGGGACTAAACACATTAGAAATAAACTAAGAAAACACTATTTTATAAGCCAACTGAAACCATATACATAATATGCATATTATGTATCATTTATACACACAATATATGTAGTGTACAAACACACACACACACACACACAGAGAGAGAGAGAGAGAGAGAGAGAGAGAGAGAGAGAGAGAGAGAGAGAGAGAGAGATACTCCCCCTGTCAAAAGCCATAGAATTTCTAAAAATCCTCAATCAGGCAATTTAAAGCTAGCTTCATATATTGGCTAGGGGAACCCAATAGACTATCAAAATAATATAGGCTACAGACATTGCTCTTGCTTATTTCAGAAGTTTAATATTGGATCCTTTTCCTGGAGACACAACTCATTTAGGGTGTGGTACATAGTGGAATAAATCTGGAGGTGACCTGGAAGCCTTCTCTTTGAGGACTGCCTCTCAGAGTTTCTACCAAGAGAGAAGAGAAATTTGCTCCCAAGCCTTCAACTCAGATAATAATCTCCAGTCTGTCAACATATTTCTTTTGTTTTGGTGGGGTTTTTTATTTGTTATGTTCTGTGTTTGCATTATTTCGGGACAGGGTTACTCTGTAGATCCCTGGCATTCCTGGAACTCGCCCTGTAGACCAGATCAGTCTGGCCACAAACACATAGAGATTCACCTGCCTCTGATTCCAGAGTTCTGGGATTAAAGGTCTGTGCCAACACTGACCTGCCTGGCAATATATTCCTAAGAACATATTGGTGACACTTTTATCTTGTGGCTAAGCAATAGCTATCCATTTGGACATAAGGCACACTTAGTAGGAGAATATCAATGCCCCTAGAATCTAATCCACCACTGCCATTTTTCTAAACTTATGCAATGTCAAACTGTATTGTAAAGAACTATTGTGAAGTTTAGCTTTCACCACTAATCAAAGAAGCTTCCTTTTGTAACCTGAATGTGTTGATAATGAATTGAGTAATAAAAACAAAACAATTCTTTTGGTTTTAGTTAGCACCGGAGTGATCCCAAATTTGATTCTCCACTTCTCCTGTGTCCTCCCTCCAAATCTTTGTGTGGTTCATGGTTGTCTCTATTGTCTGTTATATATGGCTCATCTGTCTGTCTTAGTTATCTGTGTCAGTAGTACGTGTGTGTGCTCTGTATCTGAAAAATTCCTTAAAACAGTTTTTGTTATTAACTGAACAGCACAGAAAACTTGATATTGAGAGAAATGAAGGACTCTTTGTAGAAATCTTTAATGGAATTTTACAGAAGTTACTCTAGTGACCCAAGCTAAACAAGGATAATACTCAAAACTGCAGACACCTCTTATCATCCTTTATGCAATACTACTTCCAATATTTATGATGTCTAATTGTTTTATTTAAATTTGCTCCCCAAACCTGGGATGCTTTCAGCAATTAATTACAACATACATTATTCTAGGTCGAAAGCATGACAGAGTCCATGACAACATTGAAGTTATGTGTATGTGTATTAGTTAGGATAACTATGACTGTGATGAGGCACTATGACCAAAAGCAATCTGGGAAGGAAATGGTTTATTTGGCTTAGACTTATTTTGTTCAGTCCATCACTGAAGGAAATAGTGCCAGGAGCTCAAGGAGGAACTTGGAGGTGGGAGCTAATGCAGAGGTCACTGAGGAATTCTGCTTACTGGATTTATCTTTATGGCTTGCTCAGCCTCATCTCTAATAGAACCTAAGGCCACCAGCCAAGTGTGGCACTGCCCATAATGGGTCCTCCCACATCCAGCAATAATTATGAAATTGTGCTACAGGCATACCTACAACCCTACCCTTCGGAGAATTTTCTCAGCAGTGAGGATTCCTCCTCTCCAATGACTCTAGTTTGTGTCAAGTTGTCAACACTAAGCATCACATATACATTTAGATTAGGCTGTGAAAGCTGGTTATATGGATTATTCAAGACATAGTATGGTCAGTTATGTTGTCCTCTTACAGGAAGGTTAAACATAAACAATCTGAGTACACAGTAGGTTACCAGATTAAGTAAATAGTCTTAAGTAATCTCAAATTAAGTTGATGTTATTAGCTTAGCTTCCAGATATAGCAAATTTTTAGTGTCTTTGAAATCAAGAGATATGTCATAAAAAATATGACCACAGATGGACCATTACATAAAGCCATAAGTGGCCCAAATGAAGTGAAGAAGTGACTATGAGATGTCCAACCCCAACTGATATATGTACAATACAACCTCTTTACATAAGGCTGAAGGGAAATCTCTTAAGAGGGCCAGAAAGACGGTAAGAATCAGAGGACAGTTCCATATCTGGAAGACAGTGTTTTCTACACAAGACAGAGATACTAAGCCCATGATATCTCAATGATACATTTGCCAAACAAGACCTGTTTAACAACAACAGTTGACATGCCAGTGTGGACAGAGGAGATTTCACAAGTTCCTACCTGTAGAAGAAGTGTTGCAGGCTATCTCTATTTTATATAGAGAAAAATTCAGTTTCTCTAGCTACTAATCCCCTGATTGCTTTTTTAATCCTAGGTGATCATCCAAAATTATATGTACGTATGAGCAACACTAAATGGATACAACATGTATGCCTCTGTGTCTGTGATCTGTGCACTTTATGTGAAATCTGTATATATCACCCTTAATCCATTTCTTCTTACTTAAAAGCTTAGAAACTTCTCCCTCAAAATGTGTCTTTTATTTATGGACACATTCCTTTGGACTACCTTTTAAAGTAAAGAAATAAATCATCTGACAGTTTTAATTACATCTGACCAAATATCACTTGAACTTAACATATTCTTTGAGTTGTAATTTTCCTTTATACCAGGAGAAGCTACCCTGGAAAAATATGCAGAACTATCTCCCTCACATATGTAGAAGATAGATATGTCATTTTCCTGATTTTGTTGTTAAACAAAAACATGGAATCAAATTCAATGTGAAGATGTCTGTGAGATAAATTTTAGGATATATTTTTCAATGTCCAATAAGTTTAGTTGGCCAAACTGCCATTTTTGGTTTGGTAGAAAGAAAGCAACAGAGGGCTTGAGAAAAGACTCAGTGAGGAAGAGTGCTTTCTCCTCTAGAAAAGGAACACAGTTCAGTTCTCAAAACTCATTGCATGCTTCTCCCAATCACCTATAACTACAATTGTAGGAAATACAAAAACTTGGCCTTCCATGGACACTGCACCCATGTACACATAGATAGAAATACATACCATACACATACACACAATTTAGAATAAGAAAATAAACCTTATAAAAGTTTGTACAATGGGATAAAATATTAATCATTTTAAATAAGAACGCTTTCATGTCTTAAAGAACTTGGTTGCATTAAATTTAATGTGATATATACATTTTCTAAATTCATAGAAAGTTCATAAAGTAGAAAATACAGATGAGCATAAAACAGTTTGCTAACTCATAGCCTCTCACCTTGGACAAGATCAAGACTCACTGATTCACTATTGATTTAATTATATACACTGTCATTAGAATTTATGTAATGGTATACTTATATAATCAGTTGTATCATTTATTACAGTGTTGAATGCTGTTCATGTCTATCTTAACCTTGACAAATTATATTTATCAGCAAGGTAAACAAATAAATTCAGCAAACAGAAGGGCTTATCACAAAGCTTAATCTGCACCATCATAATAAAGTTTAATCCCTGAAACCTAAAGACATAACCCAAGATGATTCATAAATGGGGCAAGACTGCTAGCATCTAAAGTTGATTTTCAAAAGAGCCTTCTCAGAAATTTTGCTTAGACCAATAGTTTTCATTTGTGTATAATTTTAATTTGCAGATAGGTGTAAATTTTTATACATTTCACACCATCAGTATCTCCAGACAGTCATGGAACTAACTGCACATTTGCCTCCAGAATCTTTGATGCTGTATGAAGAAAGATACAAAAACAGAGCTGAAATTTGGGCAAGCTTTGTACAGTGTAAGTATGGCAATTCTTAGTGTAAGCATGGATATTAAAAGTAAAAAGGTGCAAAGCTACATTTTCATCCATTAAATTACTTATGAGAATTACAAAGCTTCTTTATGACTGGAATTCAATGATAAAAGGACTGTTACTTTTGTGACTTATTTTACTCATATTTTCACTTTATTTGTATGACTCATGTTTGTGATTGTTCTTTTTTATAATTCATCCAACATTTAAATGTTTTTATGACACAACTTGTTTAAGTTATTATAAATTGACTACTTGGACTACAAATTGAATGAACACCTACGTATTTTTGGCATATTGTCTTTCTTTTAAATCTGGGAAATAGAGAAGACTGTCACTTGTAGTTGAAAAACTGATATCTTTTTGCTCAGTGATGAGGAGAGATGGATATGCAGCCACACTTTGCAAGCCTCATTTCACTATACGAGCCCTGGAACAGAAACTTGGAAAAAAACTTTGCAAAACTGGTGAGGAATTGCTCATTTTCAAATTTTAATTAGCAAGACTCAGGGAGAGAACTGGCACATTCTCCATAGTGGTTAAACTCAACTAATTTTAAAGTTCCATTTGAAATTTTTGAATAATTCATGTAAAGCAAGTAATTTTTTTCTCATTTTTATTTGTTCTTCTAGAAGTCCTTAGGATGTATTTTGGTCTGTTAACCCCTGACCTCACTTTTTTCAGCTCTACCACCATTTCACAACCCACTTAACTATGCCTTATTTTCAAATCCCCTCAAGCCTAATAAGTGTCACCCATATATACTTTTGGATATGTCCCCTTCTCTGGAGGGTGCTATATCCATGAGGGTCTTACCTTTTTGAAGGGCTCGGTTATCCTCACCCAGATACTATCAACTGTCTTGATAAAGTGTTACTTATCTGGGAATGAGACTTTATTCCTCCCTCCCATTTTGGTGCTGGAACATTAATTTTGTTAAATTTGTGAAGGTCTTATATATGGTATCTCAGCTACTGTGAGTTCATAGCTAGAAGTCCACAAAGTGGAATAATGAAACAGGAAGAGTTAAATAGAAGGGTGATTAGGACAAGAGAGCAGAGGATGGATGGAAGAGGAATAGCTAACCAAAAGACATTTCAAAAATCCTATGGGAACTTATTGTGGAAGTTTCCTATAATACATACGTACAATGTACAAAGGATCTCAGGAATAGAGATCTAGCTCAGAAGTTAAGAGCACTTGATGCTCTAACAGAGGACATGAGTTCAACTCCCAGTACACATATCTGTACTGCCTGTAACATAAGGTCACTATGTCTAGGTGAGCTGGTACTTCTTGCTCCCTCAGATACCTGCACTCATACACACAGGACATATGCAGATAGATACCAATATGAGTAAATAAAAGAATAGAAATGTGCTGAATAGATCTGTGTCAATTCAACACAAGCTGAAGTCATGTGAAAAGGAGGGAACTTCAATTAAGAAAATGCCTGCATAAGATGGGTCTGAAGAAAGTGTTTGGGAATTTTCTTAGTGAGGAATATGGGGTGCCCAGCCCATGGTTGACGGTGCAATCCATTGGCTGGTGGTTCTAGCTTCTATAAGGAAACATGCTGATCAGGCCATGGGGAGCAAGCCAGTAAATGCACCTCTCCATATCCTCTATATCAGTTGATGTCTCCAGGATCCTGCCCTGTCTGAGATCCTGTACTGACTTTCTTTGATGATGAACTGTGTTTTGGAAGCTGAATAAACCTTTCTGTCCCAAATTACTGTGGCCAAGCTATTTCATCCCAGCAATAGAAAGTCCCACTAAGAAAAGAAATAAATCACTTTTGAAAGCAAATCAAAATGGAGTTTCTTTATAACAGGTTACAAATGTCTTGTTAAATATTACAAGATAACAAATAGAAAACACAGTGCCTGGTGTGGAGACACATGCCTTTAATCCCAGGAGTCAGGGGTGGGCAGATCTCTGAGCTCAACACCAGCCTGGGATTCACAGAGAAACCATGTCTGGGAGAAAAAAAAAAAAAAAAACACCAGTACTATAATACCAAGAGTAGGTTATCATTTTTGGAGTTGCTGACAAGTGATGTCACTTGGTTCTATAGACAACATATTATTGCCAATGATATTCATTACCCTCCCAAACTTGATGGTAAGGCTCCATCACTGAATAAAACACACACTTGAGGAATAGAACATGGAGAAATCAATTTAATAGTCATATGGAAACTTCATTCCATCTGGCTAACTTTCATTGTCCTGGAAATTTCATTTACCACACAAGAGGAGAAAGGATTCTCCAATCTCATCCATCTATGGATCCTGAACTCAACAATAAAGATTTGCTACCACACTATTGAAGATATCTTCAGGCAATCATTGTTATCGGTATTAGGCTTTAAAACTGTATAGGAGTACTGATTCTTTTTCTCTCTTGAAAACTTGCATACAAGACTGATAATATGGGAGGCAGGAAAAAGAATTCCTGACACACAACTGGCTAAGACACAAAAAGTAAACAACCTTGGTGTTCCTAGACTCAACTAGTGAATCTTTAACAACCACCCAACATTTAAACTGAGGAACATCAGGGAAGAAGGAGCAGAAAGATTGCATGAACCAGAGGATCAGGCTGCTTAAGGCTAAGCAGCAAATTTTGATATCACAGGAAGGCTGGAACTATGAAATACCAACAATATGACAGCCAAAATAAGATGAGCATATTAGCTGGGTGGTGGTGGCACATACCTTTAATCCCAGCACTTGGGAGGCAGAGGTAGGTGGATCTCTGTGAGTTCGAGGCCAGCCTAGACTACAAGAGCTAGCTCCAGGTCAGCCTCCAAAGCCACAGAGAAACTCTGTCTCGAAAAACCAAAGAAGAAGAAGAAGAAGAAGAAGAAGAAGAAGAAGAAGAAGAAGAAGAAGAAGAAGAAAAAGAAGGAGGAGGAGGAGGAGAAAGTGGAGGAGGAGAAGGTGGAGGAGGAGGAGGAGAAAATTGACATATTACAATAGCAGTTGACCTTCTGCTCACAGGAGAGTACTCACAGGGTTGAACCCTTATATGAGAAGTTGATGGCTACTGAAATAGGTCATATCAGTTTTCTGCAAGGACATGCTCCTTATGATTTGTCCAGAGCTGGATTATCAGCCATAGGAACTTGTGTATGTGGGCAGAACATGCAGATCTCTATAACTTTAGGGATAGTCTAGTCTAAGTAGTGATTTCTAGAATAGCCAAAGTTACATAGTGACAAAGACAAAGGAATTAAATAAAAATAAGTGAGTAAATTAGTTAATAAAACAATTATTAAATTAACTTTTAATGTTTCAGCAATAGAATAAGATTACCATAATTTATAAAAAGGTTAGTTTTTGTATGTTGTGGATCCACATGGCTGTATGCTCATCAGTACAGCTTCCAGGAGAGGGTCAGAGAAGGCCTCAGATTCCCCAGAGGTGAAGTTTTGGATAGCAACCACAAGACATGGTTCTAGAAACCAAAGTGAAGTCCCTCTACAAAATCAACAGCAAAATTATTCCTGTAGAGCCTTTACTCCTTAAGAAATACTTCTACATCTGAACACTTAGAATTTATGAACTTTCCTCTTAATATTGCTCTCAAAGTGTCCCATAAGTTTGGGTATGTTCTGTCTTTATTTTAATTGAATTGTAAGAAGTCTTTAATTTCTTTCATTATTTTTGTTGACCCAGGAATGGGACAATTGTGCATTGTTCAATTTCCATGAGTTGGTAGATTTTCTGTAATTTGTGTTGTTCTTAAACTCTAACTTTAATGCATGGTGGTCTGATAAAACACAGGGAGTTATTCCAATTTTTGGTACCTGTTAAGGTTTGCTAGGTTGCTGAGAATGTGGTCAATTTTAGAGAAGGTTCCATGTGGTGCTGAAAAGAAGATATATTCTTTTGTGTTTGGATGGAATAGTCTATAGATGTCTGTTAATCCTAATTGGGTCATAATGTCTGTTAGTTCTTTGTCTCTTTGTTAAGTTTCTATCTGGTGGTCCAGTCCAGTGGTGAGAGTGGGGTGTTGAATTATCCCACCATAACTGTGTGAGGGCTTATTTGTTATTTGATTTTTAATTTTTTTAAGAACGTTAGTGCCTTTATATTTGGAGCTTAGATGTTTAGAATTGAGACTTCTTCCTGATAATTTTTTCCTGTGATGAATATAAAAGGATCCTCCTCATCTCTTTTGATTGATTTTAGTTTCAAATATAATTTGTTAGATATTAGGATAGCTACCCCAGCTTTCTTTTTGGGTCCATGTGATTGGAATATGTTATTACAACCCTTTACTCTGAAGTAATGTCTGTCTTTGAAGTTGAGGTGTATTTCTTGTATGCAGCAGAAGAATGGATTCTGTCTTTGTATCCATTCTGGTAGTCTGTTTCATTTTATAGGTGAGTTAAGACCATTAATATTGAGGGAAATTAAGGACCATTGAGTGCTTATTCTTGTTTGTTTTTGATTTGTTCTTGGTAGTGGTATTGTTTGTGGATTTACCATGCTTTTACTTTTGGCTTTTGGTAAAGTGGGAATATCTATTGCCTATGATTTTGTGAGTGTAGTTAACATCCTTAGGTTGGAGTTTTCCTTCCAGTATTTTCTGTAGGACTGGATTAGTGGTTATATATTGTTTAAATCTGGTTTTGTCATGGAATATCTTGTTTTCTCCATTTATAGTAATTGAAAGCTTTGCTGGGTATAGTAGTCTGGGCTGGCATCTGTGGTCTCTTAGTGTTTGTAGAATATCTATCCAGGTTCCTTCCGGCTTTCAGAGTTTCTGTGGAGAAGTCTGGTCCAATTCTGATAGGTTTGCCTTTATATGTTACTTGTCATTTTTCCTTTGCTGCTCTTAATATTTTTCTTTATTCTTTATATTTGGTGTTTTAATTTTTATGTGATGAGAGAACTTTTTTGTGGTCCACTCTATTTGGTGTTCTGTAGGCTTCTTGTACTTTCATTGGCAAGTATTTCTTTAGGTTGGGAAATTTTTCTTCTATGATTTTGTTGAAATTTTTTCTGCATCTTTGAGTTGTGTTTGTTCACCTTCCTCTATAACTATTATCTTTAGGTTTGGCCTTTTCACAGTGTCCATATTTCCTAGATATTTTGTACTAAGGATTTGTGGGACTTAATAATCTCTTTGGTTGATGAATCTATTTTCTCTGATTTATCTTCAGCATATGAGATTCTGTCTTCCATCTCTTGTATTCTGTTGGTTAACCTTGCTTCTGTGGTTCCTGATTGTTTCCTCAGCTTTTCTATTTCCAGCATTCCCTCAGTTGGTAATTTCTCTGCAGGCAGAGTTCTCAGAGTGGACAGGCAGAAGTTGGACCCAAGGCAGGGGCTGAAGCAGCTCAGGTTTGCCCTATGTGGGGGCTGGAGTAGCCCAGCAAACTCAGCAGACTCAGGGTTGCTTAGTCCTCATGAACTGAGTCAACCTGCCTGCAGAACCCAGGACCCTTTCATGATACAGGTACTAGAGAGATCAGGGATAACAGGAGCATACATCAACACGATAAAAGCAATATAGATAAAACCAACAACAAAAATCAAACTAAATAAAGAGAAATGATGGGGAATGTACTTCTGTGTATGCTTATCTTATTGATTATTAAATAAAATACTGTTTGGCCAATCAGACAGCAAATTAGACTGGACTAGAAGTCAAAGAGATTCTGGGAAATGTAGTAGAGAAGTGATGATCCAGAAGGAAATGACATAGCAAGGAGACTCATATTTAAGTGAAGGAGAAACAGGAAGGGTCCCTTTTTCCCATTCGCCTCCTCCAGTGGCAGGATGTGAGCCACTGGCAAGGAGGGATGCCAATAAGGCATCCAATATGATAAGTCTTAAAACATACATAGATTTATGATAATTAAGACGGAGCTAACAGATGAGAAGTCCTGGTCGTTGGCCAAGAAGCTTTGAACCCAATACAAGTAAAATACAATACAATACATTCTGTGTATTCATTTGGGCCCTAACTCAGGTGGGTGGCTGGCGTAAAGCTCACATGTGGCAGTGGGGCTCAGGCGGCTTTTGGTGGAAAGATTTATCGTAACAGAGAAACACAAGGTATTCCTCTAAAACCGGGAACAAGACAAGGTTGTCCACTTTCTCCATATCTATCCATTATTGTACTTGAAGTGCTAGCTAGAGCAATAAGACAGCAAAAGGACATCAAGGGGATATGAATTGGAAAGGAAGAAGTCAAACTTTCGCTGTTTGCAGATGATATGATAGTTTATATAACTGACCAGAAAAACTCTACCAGGGCAATCCTACAGTTGATCAACAGATTCAACAAAGTGGCAGGATACAAGATTAATTCAAAAAATTCAGTAGCTCTACTATATACAGATCATAAGAGGGCTGAGAAAGAATTCAGAGAAATGTCACCCTCTCCAATAGCCTCCAACAACATAAAATGTCTTGGGGTAACACTAACAAAACAAGTGAAAACTTTGAGTCTTTAAAGAAAGAAATTTAAAAAATTAAAGAAGATACCAGAAAATGGAAAGATCTCTTATGCTCTTGGATAGGTAGTATCGGCCTAATAAAAATGACAGTCTTTCCAAAAGCAATCTACAGATTCAATGCAACCCCAATTAAAATACCAGCACAATTCTTCACAGACCTTGAAAGAACAATACTTTACATGAAGAAAGAAAAGACCTAGGATAGCTAAAACAACCCTGCACTATAAAGGAACTCCAGAATCATCACCATCCCTGACTTCAAGCTCTATTAAAGAGCTATAGTCCTGAAAATAGCTTGGTATTAGAACAAAAATTGACAGGTAGACCAATGAAATCCAGTTGAAAACCCTGATATTAACCCACATATCTTTGAAGACCTAATTTTTGAAAAAAGGTGCTAATGCTATATAATAGAATAAAGAAAGCATCTTCAACAAGTGATGCTGGCATAACTAGATGCTGGCATGTAGAAGAATGCAGGTAAATCTAAGTCTATCGCCATGTATGAAACTTAAGTCTAAATGGATCAAAGACCTTAACATAAATACAACCAAGGTGAACCTCTTAGAAGATAAAGTGGGAAGAAGAACAAATTGGTACAGAATACAGCTTCCTGAACATTGCACCTATATCACAGACACTGAAATCAACAATTAATTGGTGTCAGAAGTGGGATGACTCCATGCCCCAAGGTTTCCAGAGAAAGAGGAAAACCTGCCGCCACAGCCTGCGCTGTTGGGCCGCTAAGAGGTATCAGAAAAGCTTCCATATGCTCATGCCATCCCGGTGCTTCAAGGGTTTAGACTCGACACTACCAAGATGATAAAGACAGATCCAGATAAAGAAAAACCTCTAAAGGTTTACACTATATTAAAAATATAGTGTAAGAGAGAAGAAAGCAGAGGCAGGCAGATTTCCACAGAGAAACCCTGTCTCAAAAAAAAAAGAAAGAAACAAAAAAGGAAAAATAAAGTAATAAAAAAGCCACATAAAGATAAAAAATACACAGAGAGTCTAGATACTAAATGACATATTGTTGTCTTTAAACTTTTGATTGCTGAGGAAAGAATTACTGCTGCAAAAATACATTTGATTATAAATGCTGCTAAATTAATTCAACTTATACATTTTAAAAATGCTTTAAATTCAGAATTTAAATCTAAGGACAGGCTACTTAAAAATAAAGGTTTTGCTTATATTTCCACAGAAAATAAAAAAACTATGGATTCCTTCCAGACTAATATGGTTTGGTCAAGCAAGACCCCCTAAAGCTGAGATGATGCAGCCTTACAGACTACAAAAACAAGGACTTGGTCAGGTTTCTATGTTTTATCATGATCCCTATGGTATATGAATATCGCCCCCAATCAGCAGGAAGCAGTTTAAAAAGAACGATGCACATATTCCCAAATATTGTTTATAAATGTTTGTTTTCATTTAAATTGGGTTAGTTATAAATGATAATGAACATAGTCAATCTCTTATTAAAGAAAGAAAAGGGGAATAGGATATAGGAATGAATAGTTTGCATTGGTATAGATTTTCATTTATTGATACAACTTTAAGGTCAATTTTGTGATAGGTATATGTCTCCTCTTATTTAGGTATTGTGTTTATACAGATCTTTTATCTATAATAATCAGAACTTATAATTAGGTTAGTTAGGTTTTCTAGATATAGAGATGTATTTGAGATAGTATTCTTCAAACCTTTCAAAGACCAACAGAAATATGACATTGAAATGGTTTAGGGTTTTTCTTGGCAGTGAGACACAACTGCTCCTGGCCCACCAATTACATCAGAAAGGAGGATGGGCATCGAAGAAACTTGTTATGGAGTTTGCTTTCAACATGGCAAGACTAGCCATTTAGGTGTAAACTGCTCTTGCCTGGACTGTTTGTTGCTGTATAAACTGGACATAGAGGAACCACAGGAAAGTAACTGCTGAACTTACAAAACAAGACAGTACTGAAGGGTTCCTGTTAAAATGGAGAAGTGTACCAGACACACTATGGCCTATGGGCTAAAGATGATTTCCCAACGTTACAGAGGAACTTTGGGTGACTGTCCAGGTATCGAGATGTCTCTATAAATTATGGAGTTTATATATTATCCTTCTATGGTCTTTGATAGAGTTAAAGACAGATATTTATGGTTATAGTTTTCTTCAGTTATTATAAAAGATAAGTTATCCTTTTTATTTAGACAGAAAAGAGGAGATGATGGGGAATGTACTACTGTGTATGTTTATCTTATTGATTGTTAAATAAAATACTGTTTGGCCAATGAGACAGCAAGTAGATGGGACTGGAAATCAAAGAGGATTCTGGGAAATGTAGTAGACAAGTGATGATCCAGGCAGGAAGTGATATAGCAAGGAGACTCATATTTAAGCGAAGGAGAAACATGAAGGGCCCCTCTTTCCTGTTTGCCTCCTCCAGTAGTACAATGTCATCTACCGACAAGGAGGGACGCCAATAAGGCATCCAATAAGATAAGTCTTATAAAATATATAGGTTTATGATAGTTAAGCTTGAGCTAATAGATGAGATACCTAGTCATTGCCCAAGCAGTACTGAACCTAATAAAAGTCTTTTTGTGTATTCATTTGAGTCTAACTCGGGAAGACGGCTGGCATAAAGCTCACACGTGGCGGTGGGGCTCAAATGGCTTTTGGCAGAAAGATTTATCATAACAATTAATAAATGGGACCTCCTGAAACTGAGAGTCTTTTGTAAGGTAAGGGACATAGTAAGACAAAAACGGCAGCCCACAGACTGGGAAAAGATATTCACCAACCCCATATCTGACAGATGATTGATCTCCAAAATTTACAAAGAACTCAAGAAGCTAGTTTCCAAAACAACAAATAATCCAATTAAAATTTGGGGTCCAGAACTAAAAATAGAATTCTCAATACAGGAATCTAAAATGTCTGGAAATACATAAGAAAGTACTCAACATTTTTAGCCATCAGAGAAATGCAAATCAAAACATCTCTGAGATACCATCTTACTCCAGTCAGAATGGCTAAAATAAAAAAACATCAATGATAACTTGTGTTGCACAGGATGTGTAGAAAGGAGATAACCCCTCCACTGCCGGTGAGAGTGCAAACTTATACAGTCACTTTAGAAATCAGTATGGCCATTCCTCAGGAAAATGGGAATCAGTCTAACACAAGAGCCAGCAATTCCATTCTTAGGCATATACCCAAAAGAAGCACATTTATAGAAGGATATCTGTTCAACGATGTTCATAGCAGCATTATTTGTAATAGCCAGAACCTGAAAGTAGCCTAGATGCCCCTCAACTGAAGAATGGATAGAGAAAATGTGGTACATTTACACAATGGAGTACTACTCAGCGGGAAAAAAAATAACAATGGAATCTTGAAATTCTCAGCCAAATATACGGAACTAGAAGAAACCATTCTGATTCAGGTAACCCAGTCACAAAAATAAAAACACAGTATTACTCACATGTGTATAGTTTTTAGACATAAGCCAAGGATTCCTAGCCTACGATCCACACCACCAGAGAAGCTAGGCAACAAGGAGGACTCTAAGAGATACATACATGGTCCCACAGGGATGGGGAAAGGAACAAGATCTCCTGAGCAAATTGGGAGTATGGGAGTAGGAGAGAGGGAGCTGGGAGAATGATAAGGGGAGAAGAGGAGGGATGACGGTGACATAAGGGAGCAGGAAGTTTGTAAAGGGGAAAGAATAGAGGTGAGCAAAATGAGAGATACCATCAGAGAGGGAGCCAGTATACATTTAAAGAGAAACCAGACACTAGGCAACTGTCCAGAGATTTATAAGGATGACACCAACTAACCATCTAAGTAACAGAGAAGAGGCTACTTTAAATGCCTTCCCCTGATACTGAGATTGATGACTATCTTATATGCCATCTAGAGCCTTTATCCAGCAGCTGAGAGAAGTAGAAGCAGATACCCACAGCTAAACACTGAACTGAACTGGAATCCAGTTGCAGAGAAGAACAAGTGATGAACAAAGGGATCAAGACCAGGCTTGTGAAACCCACAGAAACAGCTGACCTGAACAAGGCGAGATCTTGTCCCCCATACTGATCACTGGGAAAGCAGCATGGAACAGATCCACATTCCATGAATGTGGGTATCAGTGAGGAGGCCTCGGAAATCTATGGAGCCTCTTGTAGTAGATCAGAAATTATCCCTAGCATTGGAATGGACTTGGGAGCCCATTTCACATAAAGGGGATATTCCTTCAGCCTAGACACACATGGGAAGGCCTAGGCCCTATCCCAAAGATATGGCAGACTCTGAAGACACCCCCTTAGAAAGCCTCACTCTCCCTGGGGAGCAGAAATGATATTAGACAAGCAGGATGTTAGTGGGGGGCAGGGGAGGAGAGGAGGGAGAGGGAGCTGGGATTGACATGTAAAGCAATCTTGTTTGTAATTTAAATAAAAATTGATAAAAAGAATTATTTCTAGAGACATAAAGAAGACTACCACATTCTTTGTTAGAATTGTTATTTTTCTTGTCATATTATACATCACACAGAGAGATAGAAATGGCCTAACAATCTAGTCGTTAATTGTTGTTGTTAAAATTAACTCCTTTCAGTATATTGTGACTTTTGGATGTATCAAACAAATGGTTTTCAGGTTTCCATGTTATCTGTAGAAAAATAGGAAGGTACTTTCAGAGACTTGTTGAGTTGAATGTCACCATCTCTTTCACCTGAGCAAAACACTCAGAAAGTTTGCACTGAAGTTCCCTTTAAAAGGCAAAAGACAAGTATTAGTTGGAAGAAATAAGAACAAATCAATGTGATTCTGCAGTTAACCAAGATGCAGACTACAAGAGGAATTATGTGGGTAGTTAATTTTGTCTTTGAAAAGTTTCATCAAAGACTAGGGCTATAGTTTAGTTACAGAGCCTTTAGTAGCAGGTGTGAGGCCTGAAGCTGGCATGATTCCCTAACAACATCAATCAATCACTAAAGAAAGAAAGAAAAAAGCAAAAAGTAAAGAAAAAAGTCAGAGTGGACAAGAGAGCCACATGGAATGAAACTTCTATTTTATTCTAATTAAAATGCAAAATTTACCAAAAAATATTAATATTTTAAATAAATTTTCAAGAGTATATGTGCATATAGGTCTTAGTTTCTTTTCTGTATTCTCTCATATATGGTCACAGCCTCCCTTTTTCCTGATATACTCACTGATTTAAAAATCTAAAGCCAGAAAGTGTCCTATTCGACTTTCAACTTTTACAAAATATCTGACTGAAAATACTGATTAAACCACTTGAAGTTTTGCCTCTTATTTAATGAGGAAAGAATTCATTAGAAAACTCACTGGAAAAAGCTGTTGGAATATGCTGCTGACTTCTGCCACCCAAGAGGTTGCATACACAACACATCAATGAAAACAAATGAGAAAAAACATATAAAATCTGACAGCCTTTTAGGAAACTGGGAACTGGGAACATGACATATGCATGTCACAATAACTTTTCACAGTTTACACATTAACAGTTTATAATTTTGATCTCCAGTTATTTCCTGTCCCCTGAATCACAGTCCTGAAGTATTTATTTTCTATTTACATTATTTCTAATAGGAAAAGACTGAGGCTAGATGTTGTTAAATAATTTTCGCAAAATCACAGATTTTGGAATGTCAAACATATTGTCTATCCAGTTACCAAGGTAATTACATACAGGATTTAAAACCAACAGGCCTGACAAAATATTTGTAGATCTTAGATAAATAAATCATATGAATGCTCACTTAAGAAATAATGCAGTTCATATTGGAAGAATAAACTCAGAGTTGATCTGGAACCCTCCTCCTTGAGGACCAACTGTCATAGTGTCAGGAGGTGCAATGAAAGCTGCTGAGGAAGAAAAACAATTAAAATCTTCTTGGCTGTAAAGTCATGTAATTCCTTAAATTCTGAAGTTACTGGGCTACTACTGTCAAAAAATTATTTCAAAACCTATTTCTAATATAGCTACTTTCAAAAAGGTAATGTGACCAGTATCTCATTTAAAATCTGATCATCTTACTTTGTAGAAACATTTTAAAAGAATAAGGACAGAGACAGCTTGTGCCTCCATGTATGAGAAATTCATTAGTTATTGTGCTGCAATGAACACAGAGAGTTACTGTTGTATAGATGTACTAATTTTGAAGATATAAAACTATTTGAATTTGGTCCACTGACTCTACCTGGTAGAAACAAAACCAACAAATATAACTGTGGGTTGTATTCTGACTTCCACATTTACACTGATGTTGCAGGATACTTAATCAAACTTATAAAGGTGTATCAACGTTTTATTCTGATTAGTTTAATATATAGCTGGTGGCCAATAGTTAGGCAGGAGAAGCTAGGCCAGAGATGGAAACGCTGGGAAGAAGAGAAAGAGGGAGTCAGATGTACAATATGGAGCGGGGAGGTAAGGAGCAATGTGGCAGAAAGTAGGTTAGTATAAACAGGTTAATTTAAGTTTTAAGAGCAATTTAGGAATAAACCTAAGTTTAGACCAAGTTTTCATAATTAATTAACCTGGGGGTCTAAAGAAGGAGTCCAGCTACACGCTGAGTCAAGTACATGCAGGTACACACACAGACAGGTAGATAATACATAAATAATTATGTAAATGTTATTCAAAGCAATATGAATACGATTAGAATTTTCATCCACATTTGTAAAATAGTTTTGTATTGCTTTCAAAATATCTGGCGAGGTCCGGGAAGATGCAAGAAGTGGAGGGAGGGGAAACTGGTCAGGATGTATTGTATGAGAAAATAATCTATTTTCAATAAAAGGAACAATAAAAATAAATAAATTACAAAACATAAAAAGGAAACAAAACCAACAATCAACAAATTGGATTTCAATAAATTAAAAATCTTCTGTGAACTATGTTGACCCCTCATTGGAGCCCTTACCAGTGAGGAGGAGTGGATTATGGGTGGGCTAGGGGAGAGTTAAGGGAGGGTGGGAGTAGGGCTGGGAGGGACAATTGTGGTTAGAATGTAAAATGAAATTAAAAAAAAATAAAAAGGGATGAAAAAAATCATCTGAGCACTAATGAAATTAATATGAACACATCCGTTTTTATCTACTGGTTCAAATTAAATTTAAGTAACATGTAAAATAATAAATAAGATTCGCTTATCTAGGAGTATAACATCCTTTTCACACCAAATAGAGGAGAAACAGCAACCATGAGAGAAATAAGAATCAACAGGACTATAACTGTGAATTACAGACTCACAATATATCCAGCAGAAAGTCATTACAGAAAAAGATGAAATCTACATTTCTGTTTGCTTTTAGAAATCTCTGTGACATTGTGTCTTTGATTGATCTTATAATTCTGCTGTGTTTCTAGTTGTCTTCCAAACAAATTCTCCTCTCTCTTCAAGTACAACATGTCCTTGAACATTTGATTTTGGCAGAGAAGCCTAAGACAATCATTTGGAATCCTTCTGAGCATCCCAGACTCAGAAAGACTAGAAATGTCACAGTACTTGCCTCGGAAGAACGTAGCTGATGAATTGATAGTGACTTGCCTGAGACTTCAGTTAATCATCTACACAGCTGGAAAAGTACAGTTAACAATTAAGCAATATTTCTAAGGCTTATTTGCCCATTTTTGGCTACATATTATTCAGAAACTCCAAATTCAGAAATTTCCTAATGTTTATACAACAAGATTATGAAATTATAACCATGTATAAGACAAAGAAATCAACACTTTCCCTTCCTTGGGTTTTTAACTAAGCAACACTCTTAGTTTTTTAAACTTTACTAAAGAAAGAATGGAACAATTCTGTAACTCCGTGTGTTACCAAAAATGGACAGCATATGGGGACACTGGATACATATGGGGATACTCAAATTTCTTGTGATAAAATTTAGATATCCTCTTTTTGGAATATGGTGGTAACTGGACCATAAACTGGTTTTCTATGTATTGTGTCTCAGCTAAGACAAGCCTGAGATGATCAGCACATAGCAGTTCAGAATTATATGGGAAAAACAAGACAATACAACAGAAACTAGTAACAATAATCATTTACAATCTTGCAAACCACATTAGTTCCCAATGAATCATGGCACCCTCACTGTCTTTGTTCTGCAGTGTTAATGGACTGGAAATGACAACTTCTGTTTAGTAATATGAAGGTACAATCTCAATTTTTGTTTTTTCCATCTGAGTTACAGTTTCACTTGCCTCTTCATGGTGATACATTATTTGTGATTTATTAAAACTTTCCAGACTTTGATTCAAAAATCAAAGTCACCCACAAGCCATAGAAGACAGCACATACCTTTAATCTCAGGATTCGGGATTAAGAGGTAGAAGGACCTCTGTTATTCAAGGCCACACTCAGCTACAAGAAATATATTCAGTTCTAAAGAGAAACATCTTACACAAAAGATAATCTTGGCACTTGGGTTCACACACGTTTAATCCCAGGACTCATGAGAGGTATTTATCTTATTTTTAATCATTTATTTATCTTTATTTAAATTAGAAACAAGCTTGTTTTTCATGTCAATCCCAATTCCCTCTCCCTCCCTTCCTCCCCTGCCCCCAACTAACCCCCTATCCCATCCCCTTTCTGCTCCCCTGGGAGGGTGAGGACTTCCATGGGGGATCTTCAGGGTCTGTCATATCATTTGGAGCAGGTCCTTGGCCTGTGTGTCTAGGCTGAGAGAGCATCCCTCTATGTGGAATGGGCTCCCAAATTCCATTTGTATGTTAGGGATAAATACTGATCTACTACCAGAGACCCCATAGATTGCCAAGGCCTCCTCACTGACACCCACCTTCAGGTGCTAGCATAAATGGATTCTGGCATGTAGAAGACTGCAGA
This sequence comes from Cricetulus griseus, assembly GCF_003668045.3. NCBI lineage: Eukaryota > Metazoa > Chordata > Mammalia > Rodentia > Cricetidae > Cricetulus > Cricetulus griseus. The sequence continues at coordinate 259,908,587 of NW_023276807.1, forward strand.
TACATCTGTATCCATAGCAATGCACAAAACTTAAGTCCAAATGGATCAAAGACCTCAACATAAATCCATCCACACTGAACCTCATGAGAGGTATTTAAAACAGGAACAGGGGTTCAGAGCTGGAATTCATCTCCAGCCACATTGAGGATAGGAAGACATTCAGTCTCAGGATTCTCCAGCCATGTGGAGGAGAGCATAGAAATCTGAGATTTGGTGGAACCAGGATTGCCTTTCAGCCTGAGAAATAGGTAAGAACTAGTGGCCAGCTGGTTAGTTTTTTCTGATCTCGAGCTTGAAGCCTGAACTCCAATATTAGTCTCTGGGTCATTTATTTTTCATGCTATACCATCCCAATTCAAGGCTCCAGTCATAGAGAATTGAACTTGCAAGGACCATTCCAGATATGCTCAGTTTTCGACAGCACAGAGTCTATGCAATTTTGACCTACTGATCCATAACGACATCATCTTACAACAGATGCTGTATCTTACTCTTGTTCCGGAGTTCCAAACTAAATACATTCAAAGCTAATTTCCTTCACTTTGGATTTTACTTTTGGTCTCTGTTTTATTACTGGTATTTGAGCAAGCTATTATCCTAGATCTTTAAGTATTTCCTCTTTAACCTTGCCACTCTCCGCCACACTACTCTTTAAGGTTGTGCCATCATTCTAAAACCTGATTTCTGCCTAGGCTGGTTAGTTTTCATCAACATGGCACAAGCTAGGGTCACCTGGAAAGAGAGAATTCCAATTAAGAAAATTCCTTCCTCAGACAGGCCCAGAGGCAAATCTGTGGAGGCATTTTCTTGATTTCTGATTCACGGTCCAGTTCACTTTGGATACTACCACTCTTGAGTGGCTGTTCCTGGGTTTCCTAGTAGAGTAGACACAGTAAGCCATGAAGAACATGTACTAGCAAATATTTATTATTGTTCCTTCTTCTACATCTTCTTTGAGTTCTTGCCTTGGCTTTACTAGATACTAGATTTTTAATATGTAAGCCAATAATCCCCTGCAGCTCAGGTTTCTTTTGGTTACATTTTCTTTTGTTTTTTTGTTTTCGTTTTGTTTGTTTGTTTGTTTGTTTTGTTTTTCGAGACAGGGTTTCTCTGTGGCTTTGGAGCCTATCCTGGAACTCGCTCTTGTAGACCAGGCTGGTCTCCAACTCACAGAGATCTGCCTGCCTCTGCCTCCTGAGTGCTGGGATTAAAGGCGTGCGCCACCAACGACCGGCTGGGTTACTTTGTTTAGCACAGCAATAGACAGCAATATCAAAAACTGCCCTTCTTATTTTACTACCTAAATTATTATATAGATCTCAATGCATTAATTTGACAAAATAAAACACAAAATATCTACCTTCTTTTTTCCCTTTAGTTGAACATAAATTCAAAATAGCTTACTAAAATGCTTCTTCCCCTGGCTTAGAAAATCTTAAATATCTAGAATTGTTATTTAAATAACTCTCTTTTACTGTTTAGGCAAGTTCCTTAAAAATTGTAAAGTTCTATGGGTTATACTACTGGCTGAGTAATAAGAATACTCTTGGCTCTTACACAGGACGAGGGTCCCATCACTAACATGACGGCACACAGCCATCTGGAGACACTGTCCTCCTTTCTCAGGGGCTACCAGGCATGCTTTTTGCAGAGTATAAACATACATGGAGGAAAAACTCACATTTATAAAATATAAAGTAAATAAAGAAACTCTAACTATTAATTGGAACTTCCTATGTTTTCTTCTCGCCTTGTTATTTTTATTAATTCCCATGTTCAGGATCTATTTTTTGAAGGTTGTATTTTCACAATGGAGAGGAATCACAGAATTTTCTCTACAATAAATCCCCTCTTCTGTGAGTACAGAACACTTAATTTTTTGGAGTCACTCAAATGGGTAAGCACAATAAACAGGTCATGAGGAGAAAAATATAGTTGGGAAAGGGATGAGAGGCTCAACAGCATATTATTTATTGATTTAGACAAAGTGGGAGTCACCACCTTCAATTGTACACTGGTCACTCTGACATTCTCTAACAGATTGTCCTGACCCAAAGACCTTGCAATTAGCCACAGTTAAAGTCAATGGACCACAAAAATCAGATAGAAGACATTAATTTGGATAGCGCAGATACAGAAGACAAGGTTGAGAGAGATGGAAGGCATAAAAGAGTGTGGGATGGGATGAATTATATACAGTTATGAAATACATAGTTTATCAGTATTTCAACGTAGGTACAGTTATTTTCCTTGGTAAAATAATGACTACCACGAATTTTAGAAACAAAACAGAAGGTTCTCAGAGCAGTTTCTGGTCCCAGGAAACAGGGTAGTAAGAAGAAAGGAATGTGAAGTAATTTTTAAGTGTCAAAATAGACTTCTCCTTCAGATTTTTGCAGTAACTACATTTTAATCTTTTCAATTTTTTAATGGTATCTCCGATGTACAAGCAGAAGTTTTTAAAATGTGATTTAATTGCTTTAATACCAGCACTCGGGAGACAGAGGCAGGGAGATCTCTGTGAGTTCAAGGCCAGCCTTGTCTCCAGAGCAAGTGCAAGTATAGGTTCCAAAGCTAAACAGAGAAACCCTGTCTTGAAAAACAAACAAAAAAAATGTGACTTAACTGTTAAATAAACATTTGCCTTTAGGAAAATGACTAAGAAATCTGAATCTAATTGTAGTTGTGTCTCAGTATAATTTTCTTTTAGTATCTACTCTATGCACACTCTTATGATCTTGATAAACACACAGTACATAATTGCTAATGTTTAAATGACTTACTTCCTACAAATAGATCTTATTACTCTTCTATTTCACTCATTGCATAGTACTTTAATCAATTCTTAAATGCTGAAGAATCACAATCTTCCCATCTTTAAATGAGTCTATGTGAATTCACAAATACCATGATGAATAAATTATTGAATCACAGACTATAAGACTATAAGACTATAAGAATCTGATTTCAATAATGAGTTGGTTTTTCTAATTCTTATCCTTAAATATTATTAACATGTGATTTGTCTTCTGTATAGAAGCAACATCCAAGGACTGACTGTGTTTTATTACTTTTTAAAATTAAAATTGTTGATCTGTTCTTAGCAAAGTATTTTCCATTATCATGAATGGTATTATCATTTCAATTTGTGAATTCAATGACAGACTCTCCTCTTGAACTAAATAAAGTTTTAGATGATTACATATATATTACCTGTAAAATGCTTTAGATATCTATGACGCATCAGAAGATTAATAGATCTACACTATTTTAGTCATCATGAGAAGCTGGCAGTGGCTAAACTCTGCCATTCAGTTTTATTATTTGTCTTCATAAGAACTAGCCTTTAAGTATTTACAAAAACAACCTTGAATTTTCAATCTTTTCTTACTTTGTCACAGTAGTTTTGTCTTTATCTTCCATTGTTTACAGGGCAGGATACATTCATATTTCAAATTGCTAGTTGAAAAAGATATGCACACAATTTTATCGACAAATCTCATAGAAAGAACTGAGGATTTTCTATTTATTCTTTTTTCTGTTTAGCTTTTCATAATTGCCTGTGGGGAAAATGAAGAGATAGCCTTGGGATCTAGGCAACTCAGTAAGAAACATGAAAAAATTGTCAGTTTGAATGCCAAAGACAAGGTTGTGTGATTCACGAATATTCTGAAATACAGGCCCTATCCCAAAGGATATGACAGACTCTGAAGACCCCCTCGGGAAGGCTTCATCCTCCCTGGGGATCAGAAAGGGTATGGGATTGGTAGGCTGTTAGTGAGGGGGGCAGGAGAGGAGGAGAGGGAGAGGGAACTGGGATTGACATTTAAAACAATCTTGTTTCTAATTTAAATAAGAAAATGGAGGAAAAAAGAAATGCAAAAGAATTGTTCTAAGTAATGACAAGCTTCAACTTTTCCTCATCCAACTTGAGCATTCAAAACAGTAAGATGTCCTTAAACATATTATTTCTCCCCCTCTTAGATTTGCTGCTAAGATGATTAGTTAATACATGCTTTTAAATAAAGTTATTATGATTTGTAAATATTTGTTATTTTAACTTTTACATATAGAAGACAGGGACCATAATAGTCATTTGTAACATTTTTATCACTGTAGTAATACTTAAAATATTGTTTTTGTATTAATAATTTCAAATACTGAAAGTATTATTCTCATAAATAATTAAAAATAATAACATTCATACTAAATTGAATCTTGGTTATGGAGAGCAACCAATACTTTTAGCAATAGCCTCTGATGTTTGCGGAGGTGTATGATATTCCTTTGGTCAACAATTCAATAATATGTAACTCATTTATTCTTAGAGCTTTTATTGGTGGCATAAGAAGTCTAATTGGTGTATTATTTCCAACATTATACGTGACACCATTTAAATTTCAGAAAGGTACTTCATTCATACATTTTAATGTGGATTTTCGAGACCTTTAAGTGTTAGCTTTCATTCCTCATGTTCCCTCCTTATTCAGTTATTCTATTCTGGTTTCCCCCTTACCTCTTTATAATACTGCGTTTAGTTCTTCCTTTCTTGAAAGACCCCCCCCATGATACCTTATTAATTACCTAACATCTGTCTTTATATGGATTGAACATACACATGTACAATTAAAAGCTAATATCCAGGTACCAAAAACAAAGTGGAATATTTGTCTTTGTTAAGTCTTGATTATCTCAAACAAGGTGATTATTTCTCAATCAATCCATTTTTCTACAAGTTTCATAATTCCATTTTTCTAAAGAGATGAATAATACTTCACTGTGTAAATGTTTCACAGAGATCCATGATTGAACAGTGTTCATAGTGAGACACACTGGCATACTCTGTCCTGTATGCATTAACTTTATCAACACCCTACTCAGGGATACATGACAAAGAAAAGGCAGAAATATTGCAAAGTTAGAGGTGGTGCACTACTCCAAGGAATCAGCACCATGCAGACAAAACAGGTCGGGTACACAAATTACCTCCAGGAGTCAATGATAGCATGCACAAGACCTGCATAGGTTCAAGCCAGACAGGGATCCAGAATATAGAGAGTAGATGGGGCATTCCCTCCTTAACCAAGAAGCTATCTGAAGTTAATACCTCCTGGCAAAGCAAAAGAAGGATTCCCCAATAGAGTATCAGTCTGTATATACACTACACTACTAGGCCCCATATCTAGCTAACAAATAAAAAATGGATTTGATGTTCCTTGTGTGCTTCATTTTGTTTTCGTATTTTTCTCTTGTTTGTTTTCTTTTTTAATGTTCTTTTCTTTTTGTTTGTGTTATTTCTTTTTTTCAAGAGATAGAGAGAAAAAGAGAATACCGAGGATGTGGAGGGAGGGAGTTGGAGACGGTCTTTGATGATTTGTGGAAAGTTAAAAATATAATTAAAATATATTACCTGAAAAAAAGAAATGATTGATACCAAACTGTAGGTCTATGACTTAATGAAATGACATTCTAACAGATAAACACCTTAGCAAAGTGGCAGGATACAAGAATAACTCAAAAAAAAAAAATCAGTAGCTCTACTATGTATGGAAGATAAATATGCTGAGAAAGAAATCAGAGAAACATCACCCTTTACAATTGCCACAAACAACAGAAAATATCTTGGGGTAACACTAACCAAAAAAAACAAGAAAGACCTCTATAGTAAGAACTTTGAGTCTTTAAAGAAAGAAATTAAAGAATATACCAGAAAAATGGAAAGATCTCCATGCTCTTGGATAGGTAGGAACAACATAGTAAAAATGGCAGTTTTGCCAAAAGCAATCTACAGATTCAATTCCCACCAAAAACCCAACACAATTCCTCACAGACCTTGAAAGAACAGTACTCAACTTCATCTGGAAAAACAAAAAACCCAGGATAGCCAAAACAACCCTGTACAATAGAGAAACTTCAGGAGGCATTACCATCCCTGATTTCAAGCTCTATTATAGATCCATAGTCCTGAAAACATCTTAGTATAGGCACAAAAATAAGCAGGTTGACCAATGCAATCTAATTGAAAATCCAGATATTTATCCACACACCAATGAACACCTGATTTTTGAAAAAGAAGCTAAATTTATACAATGGAAGAAAGAAAGCATCTTCAACAAATGGTTCTGGCTTAAGTGGATTTGGACATGTAGAAGAAAAGGTAGGTGGTACCCTTGAACAAATTGGTACAGGAGACTGCTTTCTGAACATAACACCAGTAGCACAAACATTGAGATCGACAATTCACAAATGGGACCTGCTGAAACTGAGAAGCTTCTGTAAAGTAAAGGACACTGTCAGCAAGACAAAACGACAGCCCACAGACTGGGAAAAGATATTCACCAACCCCACATCTGACAGTGGGCTGCTCACCAAAATATACAATGAACTCAAAAAGCTAGCAACCAAAACAACAAACAACGCAATTAAAAGATGCAGTGCAGAAATTAATAGAGAATTCTCAATAGAGGAATCTACAATGGCTGAAAGACACTTGAGAAAGTGCTAAACATCCTTAGCCTTCAGGGAAATGCAACTGAAAACCACACTGAGATACCATCTTACTCCTGTCAGAATGGCTAAAATCAATGACAACAATGGCAATCTATGCTGGAGAGGATGTGGAGAAATACAACCAACAAACACACACACAAAATAAATAAATAAATAAATAAATAAAAATAAAAAAATAAAAAATAAAAAAAATAAATAAATAAAAACTTCAGTTGACAGTAAAGCAATTTCATGAAAAAAGGCCAATTTGCTAGGATTTTGAGTTAACTTTATGTAGGACCTAAGCTTTTTGGATAAGGTCAGTCCAATTGTCAGAGTCTGTATTGCAGAAACTAATGGGCTATGCTGGCAAAGTAGACCCTAAGTAGCGGCAGATTTTTATTGCAGTCCATATCTCTGATGATACTGATTATGTGGGTATTGGATAACTTTGATAACATGGTTGTTAAATGCATTTCAATTGGCATTAGTTCTTATATGTTTCTACAAACTGTCCATACGTACATTTCAAACTTTCAACTTTTAAGTCACAATATTTTTAGTACAGACTTTTCAACTGCTGTGTTCCATTTTCTAATGTTGCTATAAGAAAATACCACCTTTTAGACAATTCTCAATAGAGGAATGTAAAATGGCTGAAAGACACATAAGAAAGTGTTCAACATTTCAGAGGACATGAGGGAGCAGAAACCTCAGCCTAGATGCCCCTCAACATTGATGACACCCTTTGGAAGGCCTCACCATCCAGGGGGAGCAGAAAGGCTATGTGATAGGGTTTTAGCCATCAGGGAAATGCAAATCAAAACAACTCTGAGATACCATCTTACTCTTGTCAGAATGGCCAGAATGAGAAACACCAATGACAGTTTATGCTGGAGAGGATGTGGAGAAAGGGGAGCACTCCTCCACTGCTGGTGGGAGTGCCAAGTTGTACAGCCACTTTGGAAATCAGCATGGCAACTCTTCAAGAAAATGTGAATGAGTCTACCACAAGATTCATCAATTCCACTCTTAGGAATATACCCAAAAGAAGCACATTCCTACAACAAGGACATCTGTTCAATGATGTTCATAGCAGCACTATTGTAATAGCAAGAAACTGGAAGCAGCCTAGATGCCCCTCAACTAATGAATGGATAGAGCAAATGTGGTACGTTTACACAATGGAGTACTACTCAGCAGAAAAATACAATGGAATCTTGAAATTTGCAGGAAAATGGACGGAACTAGAAGAAACCATTCTGAGCTAGGTAACCCAGTCACAAAAAGACAGGCATTGTATGTACTCATTCATATGCGGATTTTACACATAGAGTAAATGATTACTAGCCTACAATCCACACTGCCAGAAAAGCTAGTAAACAAGGAGGACTCTAAGAGAGATATACATGGTCCCCTGGAGAAGGGGAAAGGGTCAAGATCCCCTGAGCAAATTGGGAAGTGCCGGGAGGGAGCTAGGAAAATGAGAAGGGGAGAAGGGGAGGGATGCAGAGGACATGAGGGAGCAGAAACCTCAGAAATCTATGAAACCTCCTGTAGAAGTTCAGTACTTATCCCTAGTATAGGTGTGGACTTTAGGAGCCCATTCCATATAGAGGAATACTCCCTCAGCCAAGACACACGGGTGTGGGCCTAGGCCCTATCCCAAAGGATACAATAGACATTGATGACACCCTTTGGAAGGCCTCACCATCCAGGGGGAGCAGAAAGGCTATGTGATAGGGTTTTAGTTGGGGAATGTGGTAGGGGACAATAGGTGGGAGAAGGGAACTGTGATTTTCATGTAAAAAATTCCTGTTTCTACTTCAAATAAAAAAAATATGACAAAAGAAAATACCACCTTTTTGTCCTTAAATGTTATTCACTGGGAAGCTAGTTTCTGCAGGACAGAAGGAAGGTTTAACTTTGTGTCTTTTAATTACAGGGTCAGAGGAAGCCAATATCAGTGTTGTTGAGAAGTTCTCACATACTTCGGGCTCCAGAGAAGAAGTACACATTCACACTCAGTCTATTAGTGGGGAAACCTGTACCTGTGCCTGAGGCTCTGGATTCCCTGTGAACTATAGGCTGTGAGAGCCACCCTTGCTCCTAATACTTAGCAGCAGGTCTTGTATGCTTTTCAAGCATGTGCAACACCACTTTCATGTCTTCCTGTTCAAGCCTAGTTGTCAGAGAAAGAAGGCAACCTCCTCTCAGGAGTTGATTCCATTTGATTTCCTTTTTCTTGTACCTCACTGCTTCCTTTTCTTCATGGTGTTGCAGACATTTGTCAGTATCCATTAATTAATTTAATTAACCCAGGATAACTGAGTTAATCATCCTTCGATAATTTAGGATACACTCCCTATCTAAGGTTAAGACTTCAATTACAACTTTTTTTTCCCTTCACAGGCTTTCTCTGTGTAGCCTTGAATGTCCTGGAACTCACTCTCTAGATCAGACTGGTTTCAAACTCCGAGATGCAGCTGCTTCTGCCTCCCGGGTGCTGTAATCCAAGTCACGTGCCACCACTGCCCTGCTACAATAAATTTGTTATGACAGATAACATTCTCAGGTTTGGGGGTGAGTATACTATCTACTTTGTGCAGCCATTTCTCTGCTACAGCCACTTATGTACTCTTTCCTTCACACTTTTCTAGTCCTCGAATTTTCTGAAGTAGAGATGGGTTCTTATCATTATCTTTAATCAAGAAAAACACCACTGTGTTCCTGACTTAATTATAGATCAAGTAACATGGTCAGAAGTATGATCCCAAAAATCTTGAGAATTTTAAAAATGTTCCTAATATTTTTGTGGGATGCTTATGTGATGTATATTGAATGTGTACATTTGGGAATACACGTGTTTGTTGGTGCCTGTATGTATGAATGTATGAGTATGGAGGCCCAAAGTTGCTGTTTTCTTCTATTACTCTCTACTTTATTATTGAGGCAGGCTCTCCAGTTACATCTGTGCTCAGTTTTAAAAAGGTTATAGGCATCTGACCTCTATGCCTCATGTTTGCATGGCAACTGCCTTATGTACTGATTAGGTGCACCTTAGCCCCAAAGTTCAAATTTATTACACAAATAATAACATTTTAGATATAACATCAAGAAAATACAATGTTCCATCAAAACACAAAATACTTTTTGGCAATTTTTTCTGGTGAAACAAAGCAAGCTCTGCAATTTGGTTATGTTCAGTCCTCATAGCCTCAACAGTAAGAGTGGAGCAATGTTGTTTGAAGTCGATGAGTGTGTGACAGAACATTCTATACACATGATTGGGATTCTGAATGGGCACTGCATTAAATACTTGTTTCCCTTTTCTCATTTATTCCCTTAGAGAACTTAGCATTTTTAGGCCAGAAAAAGACATTGTAATTTGTACCTTTCCACATGTTCCTTCTCCTCTGTGACTTAACATTACTCTGGAGTCGTATGTCACACATCTCAAATACTGAGCTGGAAATGTCTTGATTGCTCAGTGCTCAAAAAAGACTTTTAAGATTTCTGTCCTGACTATCATTGCTCATACCATCTCATCAGGTTAAGTTTGTTATTTCTAAAATATATGAGGAAAATATGAAACTATATTCTTGTGTGTGGTTCAGAGTTTTCTGCTAATATTATAATTATCACATCTCATTTGTTCATTTTGCTCTAGTCTTACTCTGAATTTTTGTCATAAATTGATGTAAAGTCTTTTTAACTATTTATTTGCTTACATGTCATTTGTTTTTGAGACACAACTTCACTCTGTAGCCCAAACTCACTCCCCATGGCTTTATCATCATCATCTCCACTGTTACTATTGCTATTATTAGCTACGAAATTTTTTCTTTGTCAATTTCATACATATATATAGCACATGATTACTCCTCCCCATATCCTCCCCAAAAGTATGAAATTATTTGCCATAAGCTGAACATTTCTGAGTTCATTTGTGAAGTACGAGTTCAACTGATTTCAGGCGTGCCATATAGTTGGTATTACCAGTGAGAAATGCATTTAAGGAATATAATTTCTCTGCTTCTGTACATTGTGCAATTGGGACATTTCCGGAATGATGGATATGCTGAGTAGTGAGATGTCAAGCCTGCAGACATGCCTGAACCCACTGTAATAAGATATAGCCTCTTTCTTCTAGCTATTGTATTCAGCTACATCCTTGTTGAAGGTCAAGAAGAAAAAGGGCAGTCTTTTCAACACATTGACATATATCAATACTAGAAAAATGAGCCATTTTCAAATGGAGAAAAATCATGTCTAAATATTTCACTCTTTGTAAATAAATATAAGAAAAATATTACTTAAAATTATTTTCTAGAATATAACAACTAAAAAATTACAGTTACATGTTTAAAAGATAGTATCTAAGTGAGAATTATTTTTTCTTTAGCAATATAATATAATTTTCACCTAAAATGTATAAATATCAGCATGTAATAAGTATCAAAAATACCATAAATCACACATAGATATATTTAGAGTATATGTCCTTTTTTTTGAGACAGGGTTTCTCTGTATTGCTTGGGAGATTGTTCTGGAACTCACTCTGTAGACCAGGTTGGCCTGCAACCCACAGAGATCTGCCTGCCTCTGCCTCTGCCTCTGCCTCTGCCTCTGCCTCTGCCTCTGCCTCTGCCTCTGCCTCTGCCTCTGCCTCTGCCTCTGCCTCTGCCTCCTGAGTGCTGGGATTAAAGGTGTGTGCTACAGATGCCCAGCTTATACCTTATTTTCATGAGACAGAATAGAATTATCTACTCCCAGAGGCACATTGACATTTCACTGAAAGAATGACAGTTTTAGAAGACAAATCCTGTTGTTTAATTGATCATCACTTTTAAAATCTCTTAAATAAAGTTATTTGATGATACATATATATATATATATATATATATATATAATATATATATATATATACATCTTCATCTTCCAAGTAAATTTAATAATTTGAGTCAATTTTCTTCTGTTGTTTTTAAATTTAAATGGACCTGTTCATTTCCCTCAATGCATATTCTAATTGCTACACAAGTGTATTTCAGTTTCTTTCTGTAAGATGAGACCCCTAACAACTGTAGTCACATACTAAAATAATTTCATATAATAGAAAATTCAGAGCACTGATTTGACAATAGTCCAACCGTTACTCAAATATAGCTACTAGTTTCAAGGTCTACACACATAATCTTCAGCAAACCTATGTAAAGACTAGAGCAGCTATTTGTGTAATAGTTGTGCAAATAGTTATACACACTGTTCATTGTCCATGAAATCATTCCCTTTACCGGGGGAGCTTGTTTCTGCATACCAATATGTATTTTCTCATAAAATGTATTTATTACTATTTATTCTTGTAGTTAAGCAAATTTTATTTATTAATTTTAAATGTTTTAGTGAAATTTGAATTGTATAACTTCCTATCTTCTTTTCATCCCTATCCCTTTTCCTAGTTCCTTCCAGCTACCCTCTCTAGAGCCCTCCCATGCCTGCCCATTCTCAAGTTGATAGCATCCTTTTCTTTCATTTTTGTAGTTACATTTATATATACACATAAGTGTGCATATGCAAAAACATGCATGAATAACCTTCCATCTATTTTTGGTGTTTGCATGTATATCTCTTCAAGGATGACCACCAGCGTGGATGTTCATTCCTAGCAGAAATTGACTTTCTCCAAGCAGTCAATAGTTGCCTATGCCTATGGGACCCTGTGAAAATTCCCCTCTTCCATGTTAACATCTTTGCTGATATTGATATTTTTCAGGTTTTGTTTGTGCAACCATTTCTAAGATAATGTTTCACAGAAGGATTTCTGGTATTCTAGTTCATACAATCTTCCTTTGCTTTGTATCATGTTTGCTAAGCCATAAAAGCAGGAACTGTGATGTATATGGATCTGTTGGGGCTGGGATCCCCAGGATCTATTAATCTCTGCATTGTGTCTAGCTGTTCTCTGTGAGGATCTCCATATTCGGTGAAGATGAGGCATGGTGGTGTCGCTTACTCAAGGAAGGTACCTAGCATACTTGTCACCTTTTTTTAATATTGAAAGAGACTTATCTCCTTTCTCCATGGTCCTCTTCTTGAGATTAACTCACATTATTTTAAAGACAATCTAATTCAGTTACTGGTATGATGCTTCCTAATACTATCTCAAAATAGAGGACAACTCATTTGGTAGGTATCTAATACAAACTACTACATAGAAAAATGCATTCACTATCAAACTATGTAAGTCATCATATAGCTTCCTGAGTTCTTTGGGCTTAAAGTGAAAATAATAATAATAATAATAATAATAATAATAATAATAATAGTGATAACAATAACAATAACAATAATAATAATAATAATAAATATTGTTATCTGTAATGGGACTGAGTGATTTGCATCGCTGAATAAATCTTGCTTCCAGAAAACTCTTTGTAATGTTCATGCTATGGTTTTGCTTACTTAATGCTATTATTCAGTTTTATAAACAAAATGGAAGATCAAAGAATGACCTTTTACATTCATATTCTGAAAGACCTAGTCTCTGTTTATAAAATATCCATATATCCAAACAAAAGACAGAACCAAAGGGAAACATTACAAGATGACTTCTGCTCCCTACTTTAATTGAAAACATTGCTTCACAGTGATGAGAGGAAATCTTATTTTCTCAACAACTTATTTTCTAAAATAGCAAATCCTTGACAAACTCTTTATTTTTCTCATAACACTATCAAAATGCCAGAGAGTTTATAGGGAAACTAAGAATGTATGGGAAAATAATATGAATATATACCACTTAGCATAAAAATAAAATATAATTTTATAAAGTTTATACGGAATTACACTGTGTGGGTGGATATTAATGCTCCCAGAACTATAGTGCCAAATATGAGACACATTCCTATGATTTATTGGTCAGGAATGCCCCAGAGGTCCCCAAAGCAGTGCTAACTGGAGCCATTGCTCCATTTCTCTTAAATACGCACCAGAAAATACTTGAAATTCTATTGTTGAAGGTGCCTCATATATTGCTTGCAAAGCTTAAACAAATTGAGCTGAAACTGAGAAAGAAGTTTCCTCTCTGCTAGCGACATTTCATAGTACTGCTGGGGGACAAATATTATCAGTGACTTAACTATAAAACAATCTTGTGAGACAAAATAGGGCCAATGTTGCCAGAGTGGCATGACATATATGGCTGGATGCATATTGACAACATAGAACTGGTTTAAAAATCTTGACTTCAGAGGTCATAGGCCTGCCACTACTGTTTTGCTAAATAAACATGATGTAAAACTGTCTTCATAATATTTATGTTTATTCTTTTCCAGGTTAGCCCTGAATACTTAATGCCTAATCCTCTTCCCTGTCTCTCTCTCCCAAATTTTAGGATTATAAGTGTATGTCCCTCTGTGCTTGGACCAGTTGATGGTTCTGAATTCTATAAATTCGATGTGCCCTTTTAGCCATGCTTCTCAAAGGTTTTTCTATCATGATATCCTGCCATTCCCTATCAACAGTGTTGTATTTAGCCCTACTCTGTCTTGCCCTCACCCTTCCTTTAATGATGTCAGAATGCTATTGTAAGACTGTGTTGGAGTTCTCTGCCCACCCTTTGCTTCAGAGAGATTGTTAGGAAACTGTGACTGAGAACTCGACCCTTTCCACAGAGGAAATCTGGGAATCTGGGAATAATTGCTTTCTGAAGATGGATTATGATATTTTTGGTGCAAACCTCAGCTCAATTCCTGGATCTTGAATGCCCCATTATCTTTTAGATGTAGGTTCCTCATCTCTGGATGGCCTGGCCAAGGTGGAGAATGGCTCCTAACTTGTATAACAATAGACCTAGACCCTGGGTGGGCCCATACCTATTCTGAGGGATAGGGCTAGGACTGGGGCCCTTGATCAATGTCTGAGGATTTGTGTATGTGCTTCTAGGACTGCATTTGGGATTAAAGGAAATATTTGATATCAGGCTTATACATTATAATAGATGTCTTCTGCTGTCACCCCTACCATTGGACAGCTATTTAAAAGGATGCTTGACCAAACCATGGACTCCAGTGTGGACTGAGAGCCCTCCTGAGATGACAAGGTGTCTCTGTTTTGTCTTTAAACAACACTGGGTAGCTAGGAATTACCACACTTCTCCACTCAGGTTTGAACCTGGGACTGGTCGGCTGGTTCCCATCTTATCCCCAAAGATATCAGTCCAGAGTCGATGGCCTCTGTAGCATGGGACTGACAGAGGACAGACTCCAGCAGTGGTGCCAGTTCTGTCCAGGGTCCTTTTGTTCTTTCCTCAACCTTAATCTTTTTTTTCCAACTTTTTTAAAATTTGAATTAGAAACAGGATTGTTTTACATGACAATCCCAGTTTCCCATCCCTCCCCTCTTCCCCTACCCCCCCAACTAAACCCCTTTCTATCACATATCTTTTCTGAACCCTCTGGATGGTGAGGACTTCCATAGGGTGTTATCAGAGTCTATTGTATCCATTGGGATAGGGCCTAGGCTCACACCCGTGTGTCTTGGCTCAGGGAGTATTCCTCTATGTGGAATGGGCTCCCAAAGTCCACACCTATGCTAAGGATAAGTACTGAACTTCTACAGGAGGTCCCATAGATTTCTGAGGTTTCCTCACAGAAACCCATCTTCCTTGTGTCTGGATGAGTCCCATTCTGGTGTTCCAGCTATCAGTCTGGAGAACAAGAGTTCCCGGATGTTCAGGTCAGATGTTTCTATGGGTTTCACCAACCTGGTCTGGACCCCTATGCTCTTCACTCGTCCTTCTGTATATCTGTGTTCCAGTTCAGTTTGGTGATTAGTTGTGGGTGTCTGCTTCTACTTCCACCACCTACTGGTTGAAGACTATAGGATGACATATAAGTCAGACATTTTTGGTTTACAGAGAAATCAGTCACTAGGGAAATGTCTGGAGATCTACAAAGATGGCACCAGCTAAAAATCTAAGCAACAGAGGAGAGGCCACCTTAAATGCCCTGCTCTGATTATGAGATCTTGGACTGACTTATATGCCAGCCTCAAACTTAATCTTTTGTCATCAATTGAATCTAGCCCTGCAAGTCTTGAAAGCTCACTGGGTTCATGTCTAGCATCTTACAAATTTCTCCTTCCTTCCATCCAACCAAGTGTCTACATTTTTCCTGTTTTTAGTGCTTCACTAATCTTTAGAAAGCTCCAGATGAGATTCCCTAGCTCAAGAAATCACAATCACTGCAAAACAAACAAGCAAACAAAGAAAACATCAACAACAAAACCCATTTTGGAATAGAGACTTTCAGGTAGGATCCTAACTGTTTCCATTCAACCTTAGTTTCCCTGTTATTTCAGTAGCTACTCAGGGAAGATCACTGCCTGGGGCTCTGTATGTTATTTGACTTCTCACGAACTGCTCTTCTCTTCTTTTATGCCTAACCTTGCAGAGTTTTCTGTTTGGAGTCACTGACCTGATCTGAAGTTCTTGGATCTCGTTTTTTGTTGTTGTTTGTTTGTTTATTTTTCTTTTTAACATGGATTAGGCTACTTCTGTCCATCATCTCCTGCTCATTAAGAGTATGCAAAATATCACAGAAGCCCACTGACAGCTAGAGAACATGGAGCTAGTGTTGTATACAGTAATTGAAGTTATGAAGCTATGCTATGTGTTACAAATGCCAACTGCTTCTTGGGAATTTGTAGATTCTTCTAAATGTTACTAATAACCTCATTACTACTCTAGCATAAATAAATACCAATAACAGTAAGGCTGGACAAGGCTCTGGTGAGAAAATAAATCAGTAAGTACTGATTCTTCTGGTGTGAGGTAGATAGAATGGTATTTGCCAAATCTTATCATGCATAATTAATTAAATCTAGATTACAATCCTTTGTAGTTCGTTTCTTTTAGGTTTTCCAAGCTGTACTATTAATATTCACTTTTCTCCCTTACTAAGGTTGCACAGGGCCCCATCACCTCCAAAGAGGCATACTAGTATTGCTCAGATTTTCACATAAACTAATACATAGGAAGATAAAGAAATCAGAGTATCTAACCTACTTAATTTTCCTATAGACAAGAATAATCAACCGGTAAAATGTGTTTAAGTAACTATAAAGCATTTCATAATTTCCTATATATGTAGTACACACACACACACACACACATATATATATATATATATATATTGTTATTGCATATATATATATATATGCAAAATCAACGAGTCCAAAATATTAAAGTAGAAGAAAAACTATAACTTTCTGTGAGTTTAAACTTCTTTTGAGCTGGGTATTGGTGGAGCATGCCTTTAATCCCAGCACTCAGGAGGCAGAGGCATACGGATCTCTGTGAGTTCGAGGCCAGCCTGGTCTCCAGAACGAGTGCCAGGATAGGCTCCAAAGCTGCAGAGAAACCCTGTCTTGAAAAACCAAAAAAAAAAAAAAAAAAAAAAAAAACTCTACTTTTGATATTTTATTTTGTATTTTTACTACATTAGCTTAGATTCTGGGGTACAAGAACCTTAACTATAGTTTGTGTTTTGATAAAGAAATAAAACAAATGGTTAAAGCATTGTCCATATACATAGCATTAGAAGAGATGCTGAATTAATATGTCTATAAAATTATATTTTATAATATCATAGTCCTTTCCTTACACCGGGTGATTTATAAGTGCCTCAGGTGTCACACAGGGATCACATCAGTTACTCTTGCAATGGGACTTCCTAAGAAAGAAGCACACCTTTTGCAACAGAATGATGAACTGACACACTTCAATGTAGCCAATTAAAGCACCTTTTAAACATCATTTAAACATCCTTGCTAGCTTATACCAATCACATACAATTATGAAAGTAGTTTTTGATTAAGAGAACAGAACAAATGTTTTTCCCTAAACCTAATAAGTGTAAACAGAAGCAATGAAGAATGTATATTTGCATTTGTCTGCCTGTCTCTCTGTCCATCTACCTTTCTGTCATCTATCTATCTATCTATCTATCTATCTATCTATCTATCTCTATCTATGTATCTATCTATCGATCTATCCTCTTCATCCATGTACATATGTTCATACACAAAATTCTCTATTATTTTATACAACACATATGATATAGGATAAATCTATACAAATGTTAATAGTACATGCCATCTGAAAGGCTGTGTAATTTAAGGAGTTAGTATTGTTAAGGGACATCATTTTCAAAATCAGTTTAATAAAATTGCTGACTACAGGTGTATTGTTTTCCCTACCTACATCTCTACAATTAATTTACTTCAGAGGAGAGTCTTCTAATAATTACTGATGGCCTGCTCTGACAATGTCTGGGAGATTTTCAGGTCCATCAGGGATTTACATTCACTAGCAATCTCTTTTTCTTCTTAGTATGTGTTGTCAAGAGTTGCCGTCATCTAGCACTGGTAGCTGTAATTAAGTTGTCAGTGCATATCTGTAACTCTGGCATATCCTCACCTCTCAAAGCATATGGTGTGCCATATTCTGCTTTAATGCTCTGTGTTTTTGTTTGAAATTAGTATTGCAGCATTATATCTCCCAAAGTTTAACAATATTTTATAGCCTTATATTTTCTTTATGGGGGGGTTGCAAGTAATTTATTCTCAACCTCACATGCAGATTTAGACATATTGGAAGTTTGAAATAAAAGAAAATGGGGAAAAGAATAAAATTTTCTGTTTATAAAGTCTACCACAGTTTCTAATTAATAATTCTTTTATGTTTTTATGTTTTTATAATTTTAATTAGACCAATTTTAAATTAGAAACAAGTTTCTTTTATGTGTCAATCCCAGTTCCCTCTCCCTGACCTCCTCCAATGCCCCCCCATCCCAGACCCTTTCTGCTCCCCAGGGACGGTGAAGCCTTCCATGGGGGATCTTCAAAGTCTGTCACATCAGTTGAAGCAGGGCCTAGACCCTCCCCAGTGTATCTAAGCTGGGAGAGCATCCCTCTATGTGGAGCAGGATCCCAAAGTCCATTCCTGTATAGAGATAAACACTGCTCCACTACCAGAGGACCCCATAGATTACCCAGACCTCCAAACTGATATCCTTGTTCAGGGGTCTGGTTTCCCAGCTATCAGCCAGTGACCAAGAGCTCCCCCTTGTTCAGTTAAGCTGTTTCTGTGGGTTTCATCAGCCTGGTCTTGACCCCTTTGCTCATCCCCTTTGCTCATCAGTCCTCCCTTTCTGCAGATGGATTCCTCAATACATGATGATGACCATCACCAAGAGTGTAAGATGACTCTGGCATTATTTTTGTTCCAACAGCTGTGAAATTTAATTCTAGTTTTCCAAGGAAGTTTCCACATTTTGGCGAGAGGCATCTATCTCCTTGGCCTTAGCTCTTTTATATTTCCAATCTGGTAAGCCATTCAAGTATACTTAAATTATATCTGTAAGCCATCTAAAGAAGTGTATAGCTCCATATTCTGATAAAAGTAGAATCATGCTCTGTGGACAGTTACATTTTAATGAATGACATTCCTTTAAATGCAGTCATTTCATTTGAAACCATGCTTCATGAACATTCATTTAACATGTAAGATTAATGCTATACTACCTTCCTGTGAAAGAAAATGTTGGAAGCATGTGGTGATATCTTGTTTGTACAAATAAACCTTACCTAAATTTAAGCAGGCCGAACTAGCCACTAGTTAACCATAGAGGTCTGGAGGTCTGTATAGACAGACAGGAAGATAGCTGGGCAGAGAGAGGAAGTGATAAGGCAGAGGAGACAGGAGTTCAGTCTCTTATCATCTGAGAATTGAGTATGTAAGGTGGCTGTGGTTTTGGTCCTTTGTGTCTCTCGTCTCTCAGAGTTGTCCCCTATATCTGACTCCAGGCTTTTATTATTAAGACTAATAAGATCTCATGTTACAGAAACATGATATTTTTATGTATCTTTAAGCAAATCACATATGTCAGCATTTGAAAAATATGTCACATCTCATTGGAAGGCTAAGGACCATTTTATATATCATTCGGGAACAATTTTCATAACATAATGCTAGAGAATCAACCTAGATGTGAAACAACACCAACAATGTGCTCTAACCATGCTTGAATTCCAGTGAGGAAGGAAACACGGCGCTACATGGCTGGAGTTCTGGCGCTCAAAAGGCTAAGGCAGGATACGAGGAGCTAAGGCCATTGGAAGCTGCACAGAGACACTCCTTAAAACAAGAGCAACCAGGCATGGTGGCACGTGCCCTTAATCCCAGCACTGGGGAGGCACAGGCAGGCAAGTTTCTGAATTTGAGACTAGCCTGGTTTATAAAGTGACTTCCGGCCGGGCGTTGGTGGCGCACGCCTTTAATCCCAGCACTCGGGAGGCAGAGGCAGGCGGATCTCTGTGAGTTCGCGGCCAGCCTGGTCTTCAAAGCGAGTGCCAGGATAGGCTCCAAAGCTACACAGAGAAACCCTGTCTCAAAAAAAAAAGTGACTTCCAGGACAGCCAGGGCTACACAGAGAAACAAAACAAAAATAAAAACAAAAAAATCTGAAAACAAACAAATGAAAAACAAAGAGCAACAACAAAATCAAGATTTAGAGTGTTTGCAAGAGGGCCTGAGGTATGCGAGAAAGGATTAAGGTAGACCAATCCCTAGACAGATGACAGGTAGAGGATGGATGGATAGATAGATAGATAGATAGATAGATAGATAGACAGATGATAGGTCAATTTATTGATAAATGAATGATAGATGATAGATGGATAGATGATGATGATAGATAAAAGATAGATAGATAGATAGATAGATAGATAGATAGATAGATACAAACAATTCCCTTAAATGCCTTGCACATACCAGGTTACATATAATAACATCAGTTACAATTTCTGGCTTCTATACGTGAGTTGGATGTTTAACAAGAATGGTTGAATTCAAGTTGACTTCTCTTTGATTTTAGATTTCTTAGGATTCAGGATTGTTACAAATATATTTCTTTTAATTATAGTTACCAAACTTCTACTATTTTATGGAAATTTAAATGGTCTAATTACTAAGGAAAAACTAATATATACCAGTAAAAAATAACTGCCAAAATTCACAATATTTCTTTCTAACTTGCACATTGAAGCATAGCATATCTCAAAAATACTTTAGGGTGAATATGCCTTCTGAGAGATGAATCAACATGAAGCTGAGTGATTATCATTATTTCTCATACAATAATTAAATTTTCATATATCAAATATTTAAAATGGTATAAAATATTTATTATTTGATACTTATTTTCTTTATATACTCAAGGTCATTTGCCATTAAATGAATAGCATAGTCCATTATTATGTACGACCCAATTAATTTAAAGTACTACCTGAAAAAAAGGACATTAAAATGTCACCAGTAAAATCACCTGGGCACATGAATTAAACATGAAGTAGATCAGCATAATGTGTCTTCTGAAGTAAGGACGAGGTACCGGTGCTGCCATAGGGAGTGAGATAGTCAAATGCCATCATCTGCATACAGAAAAGAACAAAATACATACTAACCTGATATTGTGGTGACAACTACATAATTTTCTTGCTAACTAAAGGATGATTTCTTTAAATAGACAATTAGAATATTCCATATGCTTTTATTTAGATAATAATATAGGAAAATTATTATTGAAAGTAAGGAAGAATATATTTTATGTGACTAATATGTGCTGTGTGCTATACCAAAGACCTTCGCATTGTTTTATATGTTCTGTTACTTACGCATAGAAAATATGCCATCAGAAATTTTCATTTGTCCAGTAAACAAACATTTGTATATAAAAAATGACTCCTATGTATAAGATGTAACAAAATACACTAGTTATCCAATGTCACCATATACAATGTCATCATATAACTAACAAATTGGTGGTAAATGTCATTATCCTACCAATAAACCATTATCCACCAATAAACCAATGGATGTTTATATACTAACTTACATATGCATATTATTATAAAGGCATTTGGTAAAGGTTATCTTGGTTATTGATATCTATATAAGTGACTGGGATTAATGTATATGCCAGACACACCGAGAGCTACCAGAAAGACAGTGACACAGCAAATTGAGGAAAAAGGAATTTGGGTAAAGGGAAAAGTCAAAATGGAGGACAAATGTCAGCATCACCACTATATATTTTATAATAATATGTTACATGCTTAAAATATTCTGAGTGACCTGTCCTCCCATAAAACTTCACTAAGGAAATAAGAAAATAATGAAAAAAGAAAATGGTTTATAAGAATGTCCACTAAGACAGATCATTAGTGTAGAATGGTAAGTGATTATTAGGCACAAATTCCTGCAGATGCCATTAATGACTATAATGGAAGATATCTCCTTATAAAGGGCAATAAGAATATCACTTAGAGGTTTTTAAGAGATACAGTAGAACACGGTGGGTAGATGTGAATAACTCAGGAAAAATTCTTTCAAGGAGTTAATCTCGCAGGGAAGATGGGATAGCAAGAGGGGTAATTAGGGGCATAAAGGGGACATTTTAAGGTTGAATAAATTTTAGCATATGTTATATCAAAACATTAATCCTGTAAAGGACAAAAAGATGATGAGGAATGTTCAAGGTAAACACATCAGGGTAATAGGTTGAAAGCAGATCCAGATTATGAATTTGCTAGGGTAAAATTGTCATCAAGCATGGATGTCAGGATAGGTAATTCATAGCAGCAGGAATAAGGAGTACACATTGTTAAAGACACTGATGGGGGAGCTGATATGTGGAACATATTGGGGTTGCCAATAAAATGCTTATGGTTATCAACAGTGGCTGAGAATTGGAGAGATGATAGTGAAATGAGATACAATATTAAGGGACATTCTCAACCTCTGTTATAGGCATTTAATGTAGAATTTGTTAACAGTGGTGAGCATCTGTTGCTCTTGTTTATTTTCTATCTGTGAGAGAAGGTAAACTGTAGGTGAGCAACTGAATTAAACAGAAGTCATGAATTTAACACCCACCCTTTAAAAAAAAGGAAGAAAAAAAGCAAACAAAAAAAGGTATTGAGAAATATTTTAATCCATGGTATTTAACAATATGACACTAAAGCAAGCATCTAAGGAAAAATGAGGAGAAATAAAACAGTGGTAGAATTCAGTGAGATGCCAAAGTAATTGGGCAAGAGTTACTGAAATTTTTAAACACTCTACATGTTTCTCTCTGGATGTAGAAAACATTAAGGAGGAACTGATTTGACAAAATACAGATTATAGAGTTAGGAATAAACACAAGCTCAATTTATCCTGTACTATTTTGAGACATTCCAATTTTACTTCACTAATTGACAGTCAGTTATAATAAGAAACAGATCTCTGTTATTGCCTGTTTCATGTACTATTTAACACAGACTTTCAAATGTCTTCCTTGTTGCAAGTAAACCATTTAGTAGTTACATCGTCATGGAACATCATTTTGCCACTTGCTCACTTGCTGCTCTTTAACTGTTTACATATAACCAAAGGAGAATTGGAACTCTGATGACTTCACCCAGGTTTCTTCTGTCATTTGATAAATGTCTCCTAAATAGGCACATAGAATTTTGCATAGGGACATTCTTACGAAAAGAATGCAAACACCATCAAGAATATCTGGTGCTTAAAACAAACAAACAAAAAAAAAACTTCCCTCACAACATTCTCTCTCTCTCTCTCTCTCTCTCTCTCTCTCTCTCTCTCTCTCTCTCTCTCTCTCTCTCTCTCACACACACACACACACACACACACACACACACACACTGGCGGGGGTAAAGTTCAGAGGAGGAGGACTGATGAACAAAGGGTCCATACCAAGCTCGTGAAACCCACAGAAACAGCTGACCTGAACAAGCCAAAACTCTTGGCCCCAGACTGATAGCTGGGAAACCAGCATGGGACTGATCCAGACCCCACAAACGTGGGTGTCAGAGAGCGGACCTTGGAAATCTATGGGGCCTCTTGTAGTGGATCAGTACTTTTTGCTACCATAGGAATGGACTTTAGGAGCCCAGTCCACATACAGGGATACTCCATGAGGCTAGACACAAGGGGGTTGGCCTAGGCCCTATCACAAAGGATATGACAGACTTTGAAGACCCCCCTATGGAAGGCCTCACCAGCCCTTGGGAGCAGAAAGTGTATGCGATGGGTAGGTCGTTAGTTGGGGGCAGTGTCAAAGGAGGAGTGGAGGGAGAATGACCTGGATTGACATGTAAAATAATTTTCTTTCTAATAAAAAAGGGGGGGGAATCCAAATAAATAGCTAACTATTTTTTAAATGAGCAAGTAATTGAAAGTGGGTTTAGAGTTTATCTGTACTAGTGTTGGCCAAATAAATAGTAATAGTATTATAAAATATTTCTTGATTAGCTTGACTTAGAAAATGTAATTAGAGAATTGGAAACTATTTCTATCTATTGGCCTTTACGATACTAGTTTTATTTGCTTCAGTATAGATAACCATAGGTTTCCAAGAATTCTCAAAATGGAGCCAACCACAAATCGAGGATTAATTTTAGGACTAGGAGATTCTCATTACCAGCCAGCTTACTCTGTCATGGAGATATTTCAGTTTCTGCAAATTAAAGCAGGACAAATTCTCTAGCCTGTATTTCTGATTTCTTCACTTTTTGCCTTCATGTTTGAGTATACACTCACAAACTCCCAAGCATGTATACATGTGCACACATTTCATCATGTCCTTCTCTGTTTGAAACAAAAGAACATTGAAACAGGAAATGCATATGAATTGGTGCTTGAGTGTGACCCACACTGAACTGAAATGAAATTACAAATGTGAAGGCTATGTACCTGTTTTGGGATTCTATCTATGCTGAATAAGATGATCAATTCTGAGGAGAAAGTATTAAATCACATCATATGCTAATGAATTATATTATAAATCAAATGTTTCCTAATTATAATAGATTAATGTCAGTTTTTAAAGATACATGCTAATAAATAGAATAATATAAACATATGAAAATATATTATTGTATAGAAAACAAGTGAAAATAAGAATGGGGTATTGTGAAATGATTACTCATATTTATAAAAAAAAATTTCTATACTTGTTAATGATCTACAGACAAGTCTGAGATATGACCAAGGATGATAACAAATCTTAGAATTACATAGGCAAATATGTTTATTATCTGAATCTAATATAAAGATAAATTTGCACATGTATTAGTAATAATAATAATTTTTATTATTGGTAAGGTAAATTATACAACTTTCCCATATTTATCCCAAGCATACTAACGGACTTTGGGAGCCCACTCCACATAGAGAGATATTCTGTCAGCCTAGACACATGGGGGAGTGCCTAGGCCTTGCTCCAAATGATATGACAGAATTTGAAAATCCCCCATGGAAGGCTTCACCCTCCCTGGGGAGCAGAAAGGGGATGGGATAAGGAGTCCCTGGGGGGCCGGAGGGGGGGTAGAGGGAAAGGGAACTGGGATTGACATGTAAAACAAGCTTGCTTCCAATTTAACTAAAAAAGAAAAGAAAAGGTAAAATGCCAGACAATAGCAGCTGTATGTTTTTGTTCTGATACTACCAGAAATTACTCACCTTTTCCTAGGACATCAGAAAAAAGCAGGGTGCACAGCTTACCAACATATTATCTTTACAGAACACCCTAATGTCATCATGAGTCTGCCATGATAAAGAAATGACTTAATTCCCATGCAAATAAGTAAAGTTTCATAAGCTTGGGGAGCTGTGATAGATTATAACTAGCTTTTTTATTTTATTTTATTTTATTTCATTAGTTCAAATTAGGAACAAGCTTGCTTCACATGTCAATCCCTTCTCCCTCTCCCTCCCCTCCCCCCAACATCCCACCTGCCCCTAGCCATCCCCCCCACTCCCCTCAAAAGGGGCTCCCCAAAATCTACCACATCATCCTGGGCCAGGACTAGGCCCTTCCCATGTGTCTAGGTCAAGAGAGCATCCCTTCACAAGGGATTGGCTCCTAAAATCCCTTCTTTTTTTTAAAGACCTTACATATTTAAAACAGTGCGTTACCCTGTACAAATGGAAAAAATTAAGTTCAACATTTCTAGAACAATATGGCTGTTAATTTTTGTACAATGCCAACTCAACACAGTAAACTGGGATACTTTTTTCCAAAGTTGACAGCACAGCTAAAGTTTCCAAAAATTCAATATATATATATATATATATATATATATATATATATCAATAATGGCAGTATGTTATGCATCAATAGCAGCAACAGCTTTTCCAGGTTCTGCAGTCATTTGAACAAAAATGTAGAGACATCCAGCACTCTCCGTGTAAAAAAGAAAAAGTAAAATACAAAATCCCAGAAAAATAGCACGGTTCTGCTACTCTTGTGGTACCTGGCACCATTATTTTTTTTAATTAGCTTCTCAATCATCATCTGGAAGGAAACCATTCTGAGCAACATCATTAAAAACAGCTCTGATAAAGCATGGTCACTACTAAGTATCATAAAGCAGGTCCACATGTGAGTGAGTACATATGTTTGACTTTTTGTGATTGGGTTATCTCACGCAGAATGGTTTCTTCAAGATCCCTCTATTTTCATGCAAATTTCAAGATTCCGTTGTTTTGTTTTGTTTTGTTTTGTTTTTCTGCTGAGTAGTACTCCATTGTGTAAATGTACCACATTTTCTGTATCCATTCTTTAGTTGAGGGGCATCTAGGCTGCTTCCAGTTTCTGCCTATTACAAATAATGCTGCTATGAACATGATTGAACAGATGTTCTTGTTATATGAATGTGCTTCTTTTGGGTATATGCCTAGGAGTGGAATTGCTGGACCTTGTGGTAGACTCATTCCTATTTTCTTGAGGAGTTGCCATACTGATTTCCACAGTGGCTGTACAAGTTGGCACTGCCACCAGCAGTGGAGGAGTGTTCCTCTTTCTCCACATCCTCTCCAGCATAAACTGTCATTGGTATTTTTGATTTTAGCCATTCTGACAGGAATAAGATGGTATCTCAGAGTTGTTTTGATTTGCATTTACCTGATGGCTAAGGATGTTGAACACTTTCTTATGTGTATTTCAGCCATTTTAGATTCCTCTATTGAGAATTGTCTATTTATAACTAGCTTTTCAAATAAATGAGTTAGCATTCTAGTATAAATCATGGGCAAGTGCTCCATTTCTGAATGTGCCAAGAATTATGAGAATTTAGAGATTTAAGCACCTTTAAAACTGAGAAAATAAATTGTATAACTGAATTCATAATTCATCAAATATGTCAAAATATTCCACTAGATTTTGATCATTTTAATAAGAGAATTTTCATTATTGTTGTTATTATATTTCTAGTGGAACATGGATGTAGTTTCCCACTTACTAAGTTACTAATTATCATGCTGCATCACAGAGAATTTGATGTAAATGTATCTCTCCTTCTATTCATCATAAGTTTCTCAGGAAATCTCTCTGAGGATAGGTACTAGAGCAGCCAGCATTACAAAATATACAAAATTCAGTATCATTATTTCTATTTCTAATTGCCCTTTAATAATTACCTTTGACTGTGTTATTTACATGTGGTTTTATAGTCAAGACATTGAGACTATAAGTAAAATCCTATGAAAATTGTCATGGAAACCAGACATTGGTAACTATGTTCTATACAGAGTTAACTGAAGGTGGGCCTTAACAGTTATTCTTATTCTTTCCTTTTGTTTATATGTTTTTAATTGAGATAGAAGTACATCACCTCCTTTCCCATGTACCCTTCTTTGCCTCTGTATAAACTTCTGTGAAATCCCAAAACTCAAATAAATAAATAAATAAATAAATAAATAAATAAACTTGAAAGCAGCGCTCAGTACTCCTACATTCTAACCTCCATGTATAAAGAGACACTACTGAAATGTTTCATTAAAATAATTAAAATGATTTATTTTAAATTTCACATTCAGCATATATTTGCTAGAGTGACAGTAAATAAGCATAATTTTAAATTGCCACTATTGTTCACAGCTATAAGTAATATTTACATTTATGGTAGAAATTATGAAATATCTCAGTATGAAAATTCTGAGAAACCATGAGTTGAGTATAATTACAAAAATATCATTTGATTAATTAATGTAAATGATGATTACTCAGTACATTTTATTCCATGGGAGCATATTGTGCACAATATGTTTGACACAGAATATAAGTTTGTCTAACTGACATTTCATGCACAGATACCAAAGAACTTGAAACCCTCTGAATAACATTTTCCGGTGCCCCACAGATGGTGGTCCTTCTCAGTGTGAAGACAGATATCACTACACAAACATAAGGAGGGGATCCTAAAGTTACTGTCCTTCCATGTAGCAATACTCTGAGGGCAGGAAAATCTTTCAGCACTGAATATAAACGGGGACATTTTCCCAGGGGAAAAATATGTTTTCTGTGTAGTCAAAGGAGAGAGGGATTTAAGGTTAATTATGTTTTCAATAAACTGTTTTGTTTTGTGAGGAAAAGTTCCTCTCTACTCTCAGAGTGCTTTTTCTAGTATCTTTGGACATGTCGACTCATGTAAGTCATTTGAATTCTCCTGGATCTACTAAAGAACAAACTCAGAAAGAAAATTAATTTATAGAAAAAGTAAACACCGAAAGAAGCATCACTCAATACATTTTTTCAGCCACTGGGAAATATTTTACTTCTGCCTGAGACTTTCATTTTGAAATACAATTCCAGTATGTACAGCATCGCAGCATCCTGTACAATTCTTCTGGTATCCAGCTCTGTAAACATCATTGTGATCATTCTGAACAAGCTGGTTCTTGCAAATTCACGGAGAAGCAAATATTCTTTCTTCAAATGGGCACATAGTACATATGTTAAAGTATATATGCTGCACCTTCAACTACACAATGCTGGCACTGAAGCTGACAAACGAGCCATGCATTGAAACACAAACCCTTAAGAATCATTGTTTGCATTAAACCAATAAAGAAGAACAAATAAGCCTGAAACAGGGAATAGGTAGGATTTTGTTTTCAGAATTTGTTACTGACCCCTATAAAAGGATTTCTTTCAAATCTTTATATAAACCACTTATCTATTTATTCATAAATAGTAGGTGCACGAGAGACTTGAAGACTGTGAGAGGGTGTAGATAAGGAGGGCCTTTAGAGCATATCACTGCCTGCAAACTTGTGTACCTAGGAATGAGTGGCATACATTACTATATCACCGGTACATGTAACAGGCAATGGGGCAATGCCTCATTACGAACCAAAGAAAACCACCTGGGAACAAAAGCAATGCAATGTTCACATGTTCAGCCACTTGCCACTGCACTATAACAGAATAGAACCTTGTGGTTTGTTGGCACTTGCCCTACAGTATGAGCAGTTTCTTCTTTTCTCTGGGTTGCAATTTTCTCACCTATGGGAGGCATAGACTAGTTTATATAATATCAAAATACCTTCTGGTTTGACCAATCTCCTGAACAGCACCTTGTTTCTTGCCTGGTTTTATCAGAGTTTAAGCTTGCCATTCCGTGTTCTTGTTCCATTTATTTCCTCTTGTCTAACACTGTCATTTTACCAGAGCCAGAAAACCGCTCTTTTTCATTCCTAGAATGTTCCATTTTTAAGTGTCTTTTCCTCTCTGTCATCAAAAGGAAATCCACAATGAATTATCCTTTACTTCTCAATTAAGTAAGTTTTGAAATACACAGTTAGAAAACTTTTCCATCTGTAATGAAATGCTAAGCGAATAAAAATTGCATATTTTTCTTTCAGTTCTCTTCTTTGTTGAGGTGCTTTCTGGATCTGTGGAAGAACACAGACAAAGGAGGCAGTCCTTGAAGGGAAACAATCGACAAATAGTTCCTCTAAGCAGTTGACAAAGACCCTGTTGTGCCTCTATGCAGCAGTTGGAAAGTTTAATGAAAAAGAGAAGTAAAGAGCCAAATAATTTACTTCTTAAGGAACTAATCCCTTGAAAATTATGAGAAATCTGACTGTCATATGTGCCAAGCATAATAGGACAGCATTATTAACCTATTAGCGGCTAAGCACAGCCTGTTAATAAGCAGTGCTTAAAGGTTCAGGTTCTCAAACATAGATAAAATGCTTGCCAAACATCCCAGGCTAAATTCAAATGGGATTAAAAATAATGAACACAAGGCAGATTAAAGAAATAACTATGCATTCATAAAGTCAGCACTTTTCACTGAGTCTTCAATGGTAGAAATTCTAATGTGAAAAGCAAACATCTGTGGAATCTCCAAATATGTTTTTCATATATCATTACCATTTTATGTGTAATTAAAATATTGCGTACAACCCTGTGGTGACAAAAATGAATTGTGTTTATATCTCTCAAGTCAAAGTCATTTTCACTAGAATGAACTAAATAAGAAAAAACTTTTCAGTGTTTTTATTTTGTTTTCAAACTGAAAGACCATAAATTGCTCTACATGATTGAACAGCATATTGAATGAAACATTGTAGATGGTGCTGAAAGGATGCCAGAATCGAGGCAAACACACTGAGCTGAAGTTAGCTCTCTTTCTTAGCACACACTCTATTTTCTCAACATCATTTAACCTTGTTTTATTTACAAATATTCACTAGCCATGAGAATTTCTAATTTACAAGAAACTATGGAGTTGATAAAATCTCATGTTTATGAAAAAGTCCATAAGTGGTAAATGTCAGCCAGTTGTTCATAAACCTATTCTGGAAGGCCACATCAAAAGAAACACACACACTGAGGACTTTGTGAATTGCATGCAATAATAACCTTCATGGGGGTTTGGATGACATATTGCCCCTGGTTAGTTTATTTTTTTTTTTTAGAAAACAAAATACTTGCATTGTTTGAATGGTCTCATTGCATCCTTGAACTCATCTGAACTTTAAATTATAGTTAAATTTGCAAATACCTATTGACTATGTAGAATTGTAATGTGAGACTTCTAAATCCATGTCTGATGTTTCTTTTCAAGCATTTAATAATACTCTAATGGAGTCTTCAAAATAATTACTAGACATTGAAACTGGCTTTCATCAATGATATGTTCATGGTGCATGTAAGCAGAGAATTAACATTGCTATGGTCGTATCAGCAAGTGCCTACTTGACATCATAATTGTACTTTTGTATTAGGTTCTAAAGGTTACTGCAATAACTGCCTTCTCTTATAAACATCAGAGGTAGAAGTTAATGACGGAATAAAACCTATCGCCTTGTACACATTCAGATTTACTGTTCATGAGCATGTATGTCAATGGTTTTCTTGAAAATTTGGACAATCACAAATTACATGGAAACATATGTGAGACCAATAGCACATTACTTAAAATAGTCCCTGAATTTGGAAAGGTCTCCCTAGTAATAAATATTCTTGTGAATGGCCTTTGATGACACAAGAAAAGCTTGGCAAATGTGCATGCTATAATATTAGCACTGATGAAATTATTCATTGAAATTAACATGAAAACAGTCATAAGTATAAAATATTTTCTATTAATATACTCAGGGTGATAATAGTCATATAGATATTTCATTAAATAGTATTTTATACCAAAAATATGCTATAATATTTCCTGTCTAGTAATGTCTGAGGCAGAAGATATCTCTTGTAGGCACCATATATTCATCTTTAATTTTATTAAATGCTGTTTAAAAAAACAGCTGGTCTCAGATTTGAAGATTGATAATATGTGTTAACATGAAAGCCAAAGAGAAATCTAACTTACTTAACATGTGGAAGCCTTTACTTTATTGTTTTTCTATAGAAAAGTCAATAATCTGTTGCAAAGTGAAGTAGACAAAGTTAGGAATAAACATTTGCAGATACAAAATAACAGCATCTACAACAAATCCCTGTAAAACATTAGTAACAGATAACCATCTATGAAACTCCACATGATGGAGTAGAATGCTTGGTTTTAATACAATTTGCCTTTAGAAAGACAAATTTTCTCATTGTCCCTCATTTGCTTCATGGAAACCAAAGAGGAGACACTTTGTAGTAAAGGCTTTAATCCTGATATGGTTACCGTTTGAAAGAAGTGCCCAACCCTGGGTATCAAGAGTTTTACAGGAAGTCATTTGGTTCTGCAGAAACTGAAAACCTAAGCGCATGTTAGGACATTTGCAAGTGCACTTCCACTGATTGATTCCATTAAACACTACGTTCACCAGGAAGAATGGTGTAACCAAATGGCTGAGACCAAATTCTGGCATCCAATGTTGCCTTAAAATAATGAATAAACTCATTCTCAGAATTTCCTATACAACAAATAGTTCATGGTAATAAACTTTTAGGAACTTAACAATACTAACATGAAAATTACTGCTAGAAATTTCCATGAAGTACTTAAATATTAACTAAAAATTTAGTGTAGTAACCAAAATACCTTGATTGCTAAGTTGTTGTGATGTTGAATATGTTCCACATTGCAATTCAAAAGCTGTATCTTGTATTAATTAACCTAAATATTCCTTGTTGGTGTTGGTATGATAGCACCGAGGACTGCCAGGACAAGAATTGTGTTTGAGTCCTGAATTTCTGCCAGAACTGGATGCAATCTCATTAGCATATTCATCAGTCATAGCCCTGCATCCAGTGCCAGGAGGCTGCAAAATGTTTTGGACTATTTGTTGCAGCGATGGAGGGAAATGCTAAATTAGCTTTAAGAAAAACCCATTATAAAATATAAAACATAACATCTAGTATTGTCAAATTACTTCAAAACCTTTTTAGTAATTATTGTACACATAATAGGAATTTCAAGAAGGAGATATAAAACAAAGCTTTTCCATTGTAAAGTACAATTTACTTATTGGAAATAGATATTATTATAGTTTCATTGGTCAAGTAACACTTTTCATAAATAACATACCATATTGAAGGAAAAATTTAATACTGAGAAGGTGCACTTTTTTCATTAAAATATAATTCTTAAATATTTTAATTACCATGAATCTCATTTCTACTAAGGAATGTACACAAAAAATTCTTAAAAAATAAAACTATTACACAATGTTCAGTTCCTTTCATGTGTATGACATATATCAATGTATATACATTGATTAAGAAAATTTATTAGGATGCTGCCTTATTCTTTTATTCATAAAAAATTAATCCTGTTAAAAATAAAATTGTGATGGTCTTAATGACCTGTGATATTCTTGTTTCTATATCTACATGCCAAATCTTACATGTACGCACACATTCACAAACATATGTTGTATGGTTTTCTTCTGATGGATATAATGCCTTATTTACTTTTATTGAACCTTGAACAGGTTAGATTGTATCAATTATTTCTGTTGTTTGTACAACACAAACTATCACAGAATTAAATGTGTCAGATTTACCACTGTGTTAGTTCAATGCTAAAATCAGACATTTTTCTCTCTAAAGAACATGTGTAATTCGCATTTACATCTCTTTAACATTTTCTGAATGTCTGTGGTAGTGTGTGTGTGTGAGTGTGTTTGAATGTGTGTTTCTACAGCATATTGGTATGTCTCTCACACACACATATAAAAGCACAAATTTACAGTCATCTACGTAGTTCCACTTAGTACTTATAGTTTTAGAAATAAAAGCTATGCTGAAAAATATTATAATAATCATATGCTTCCATAATGCATATAAGTTATAACTAGAAATTCTGTAATTTCAGTTAAGTTCACTTTATATATTATTTCTTTTGGGAATTAGTATGAGATGGAAAGAAATCAGAAATAAGTTCTCTAGGGAGTAAATATCTGTTTTTCTGATGTTCTTCTTTTTATATAAGGACCTTGCAACTGTACCATTTGTGATTAAATTCCCTCATCCCAGTTCATTTCATCAACGTCTTTGAGGGACAATTTGTGTGTATCACAATAGCAAATTATTTGGTCTACAAGAATAAAATAGTAAAAGATATTTTTTAGAGTGTAGTGAGATAGACAGTTAGCAAGCTTCTATATAGAATGATAAAATTATGCATGGGTAGGTATCCTCTTTTCTTCCTCATCTTTCCTACTTATAAAAAGGAACCTTCTTAATTTGAAATGTTATGCTAAGAGATGAAGACTTCAGCCAGACAAAAATGAGCAGTGTAATTTGATCTTTCCAACTTCAAGTTTGAGTCATAGGTCGGCAAGTGTAGCAGCAAGGGAACATTTTAAAATAAATGTCAGGAACAGTTATGAATCGTCTGCTGGCTGAAAGCCAGATAGGGGTGAAAGGTAGGAAACTTGTGAACATCAAAGCACATGATTTTCAGGGTTGGAACATGGTGCTCTGAAACCTGAAATGGTAGCAGCCAAGGGTTACCTTGGATAACATTTCTTGGAAATTTTTCAAATTAATGAAGGATTTTTCTCGCTAACTTGATTATTTCTTGTTGCCTTTATGTTCACTGTCCACTTGGAATGAGAGCAAAATGGCAAGATTAGCATCAAATTATTATTCATTTACTTGTTATTTTTGTCTGTATGCCTATGCTTCTGAATGCTGTAGTGACCATTTCAATATCCATGACTCAGAAATCTTGTCATCTTTATGATCACAGGGCTCCCATAGGAAATGGGACTAGATAATGCAGGGATCTAGGATAAAACCCAGTCCTACTGTTCTAAAAACAAAGAAACAAGCATAGTAATAAAATGACTCCTAATGACATTCTGCTATACTTATAAATCAGTGCCTTGCTCAACCATCTCTTTATTGGTCCTGCAGCAGATGTGAAACGTATAGTCAGACAATATGCAGAGAGTGAGAGACCTTGGAACACTCATCCCTATGTGTGGTGTCTCCATCAAATCCCTTCCCTTTAAGCTCAGGGAACTCTGTGGAAGACAAAGAAGACAAAAGTGTAAGAGCCAGAGAGGAAGGAGGACAACAAGAAAACACAGTCCTTTAAATCAAGAGGATCTACACACATGAATTCAGACTGAAGCTGCAATTACAGAAACTTGCAGTTTCTATCCAGAGAGGGTTCTAGAGCTGAAAGGAGAAGCAGTCACTCTTCCCCCATCCCTGTCACAGAAGACATCTCCTATTGATAACCCCTCTCTAATAAAATTGCAGTTTTTGTCAAGGGTGTCTGGAGCATGGGGGTTGGCAGGAGGAGATACTCCTATGGGCGGTTGCATGCCTAGGAGTAGATGACTGTCGGAAAAACAACTCATGGACATTGGGGGCGTTCATTTCATAATGCCCTGTCAGTACTTTTCCTATCTCTCTCTTTTTAATTTACATTACTGATTTTTTTTAATTTTGTACTATTTGCATATATTTTTGCTTCTCTTTTTACTCTGCAGGTCCTTTGTATATGTGTTACAGCTTCCAGTTTAGTGCTATTATGGGATTTCTGAGTGTGAACAATTATCTCTTCTGTCTTCTCCTGGGCTCTTTTCCTCTTGTTTGTTTGGTCTAATTCCTATGTGCTATTTCATTTTATTATATTTTATTTTATTATGGGCCCCCAGCAGCCTGTTTGTTTTCTAAGGAGAGACAGAAAGGGGTATTTCCACATGGGAGGGAGGGCAGAAGGAACTGGGAGGAGTAGAGGGAAGAGAAAACCCATCAGGATATAGTACATGAAAAAAATTCTGTTTTCAATTAAACAAACAAAAAGGTAAAAAAGTGTCTTGTAAACTTCAGAGATATTTCAGTGGACAGGTGAGTACTGGAGTTTCTTTCCTTATGTCTCCTTCCTTGTCTCCCTCTCTCTGTCTCCTTCTCCTCCCCCGTCCCTGTCACATAGGTACGTATCCATTTCTACATATGATAATGTCATATGATAATAACATATGAAAAATAATGGTCAGTAGCAGTCAAAACACTATGGTATATTTACTCAGTCTGTAGCCTCTATGATATCCAAATTTAAACAGCTACTATAATATGCATATTTAGTCATCTCCTCAACCATTATTTTAATCTTGCTGGTATTAGTAGTTCAATAAAGTGATAGCCTAAATCTGTGAAGCATCTCAAGGCCTTGTCTATTTAAATTATAGATGGGTGATAGTGGCAACCAGCACCTCAGGAAGCAGAGGTAGATAGATATCTGTGAGTTCAAGGCCAGCCTGGTCTACAAAGTTCGTTCCTGAACAGCTAGGGCTGTTACACAGAGAAACCTTGTCTTCAAACTCCCCACACCCAAAATGTTGCAGATATTTCCTTTGTAATGTGCTCTCATGAGCAATACAGCACATCTGTTATCAGAATTTAGAGTAAGGCAAATGGTGCACTTTAATATTGGTCTATAATCTTGCATATATATTTATTCTTTTGTCCCAGCCACCTGTTTACTAGAGAGTATCAAAATAAGGCTACGAATGGGTGTTCATTTAAACATTAAAATAAAGTTTTTAATGAAGGCACAAAAATTTTCTTTGCCATAAAAGCACATAGAATTTTTTTCTCAATTACTTATAACTTAACTTGACATCCTTTACAGACTCAAACTGTATACCATATTTAAGACTTTTCTTCAATTTCTTGTTCCTCTGTGAAGCTTCAAGTTTAAATTGGTAATTTAGAATTACCCATTCTTGGATTCTTTTGGAGAAAATAACTTCTTGATTTTTCTCCTAGAAAATAGCGCATCCATTCAAGTTTCTCCCTATTAGGTTTATAAGCATTGTCTATACTTCTTTATGAGTAACATACTTGCAAAACTTGGATCTGCCATATCTCATTCATGCTCACTCCCTAATTTCTCTTCAACTCTATGTTCTTGGATATCTTCTGCCACAAATCAAAACTCCATAAAGCAAATCTTATTTGCAATAATAAAGGAAAACTAAAAAAGGAGGAAGTTCTTTTAGGATATACTTTATGTAACTGACGTCTACTGTGAAACGTGTGCACATGTATACACACACACATACACACATACACACACACACACACACACACACACAGAGCTGAAAATGAACCAACGTACACCATTATCAGTTCTGACACTTTGTAACACAAGATGACAATACACTAACAACATTTCAAATTATAGATTTTGTAGAGAAATGGCAAGAATGATAACATTTGATTCATGTCCTCAACAGAAAAGACCACATGAAGGTCAAAGGGCTCAAGGGTATATCAAGGCACAGGACAGCTTTCTGTGCCAAAGCAGACTGTTTTATTTGCAGGTCTCTGCAGTCCTAGCATGTATTCCATGAGCACATGAAGAGGGTTATAGCTTGAGTAGTTGTCTGAGGATTTCAGAGGAGGTTGGGATGATTTTGTTGTAATGTAAGAACTAGATTGGGAACTGAAGAATGGCAAAGACTTAGGTTAGGAAACAGCAAAAACTCTGGTGTTATGTCGCTTACAAAAGCAGATAAAAAGCATGCAGTAACAGAAGAAACAAAGCATACTCAGTACAATTAAAAAAAATAAAAAGAACTTTTTTTTTAATCAGTGATGGTTTGGGAATCACTATTTAGTATGGTTCCATCCCTGATTTAATCAGGTGTGAAAATTAAAGGTATGTGCAATCTGAAGATGTTTAGATACTCACCTTGAAAAGTCTTAACATAATCATAAAGTGAATTTAAGAAGGATAGGAGTGAGGTTACAAATGCGCTCTCTGCATACAAAGAAGGATGGCGAACATATAAATCCTGAGAAGCTCTTTGAATTTACACATCACTCATCATCATGCAAGTTTTATTAATAGAGTGATGAGAATAACTTATCGAAAATAAAAGCACACTGACCTTCACTTTGAGCAATACCAACAAAAGAACTTGAAAATGTTTATAATGTGTTTCTCCTGATACAAATATTTTCTGAATATTAGTTTCACCCCAGTACCTATTTCTTATGATTATCAGAGGCTTTTTCTCACAATATTTTAATTCCATTTAGCTGAACCCAACTAAAATGACAGTATTAGGCAACATTTTCTTTTATTTTTTGTTTTTACTTATATTCAGGTTTTTTATATGAATTCCATTGCTTTTCCTACAGTATATTTTTGACTTATCATTTGCAATATGTTCTGAGTCTACAGGGCTTGAGTTTTCTGATAGTTCGGACCCAA
This sequence comes from Cricetulus griseus, assembly GCF_003668045.3. Classification (NCBI taxonomy): domain Eukaryota; kingdom Metazoa; phylum Chordata; class Mammalia; order Rodentia; family Cricetidae; genus Cricetulus; species Cricetulus griseus. Next base: position 259,946,117 of record NW_023276807.1, read on the forward strand.
GAAATGCTAATATAGTTTCGTAGTTCCTGTCATAAACTTTCAACTATAGATAAGAAATAGTAAATGAGTAACAGTGATAAATAAAAATAGCATACAATTTATATTGGTTGATAAATAAGGCACTGTTGGCCAATAGGGGAGCAAGACATGTGGCAGTTGAGGAGAATCCTGGGAGGAAAGATAAGTCTCGTGATCCAGGCAGGAACTGACATAGCAGGCAGATTCAGAATTTAAGAAAGGATAAGCAGGAAGTCATGCTCTTGCTCTTCCTCTTCCTCCTGCTCTCTTCTGGATGGAGCTGCCATGTGATTCTGGGAAGAGGATGCCAGCAGAAGGTGTCCTTGATAAGCTAAGACTTATGATTATGGTTGATAATTAAGACTGAGCTAGCAGATGAGAAATCCTAGTCTTTGGCAGAGTAGCATTTGAACCTAATATAAGTCTCTGTGTATTATTCCCACATGGCGGCAGAACTCTGGTGGCTTGGCAGAAAGATTTATTGTAACATACAATAGACAAAACAGTAAAGCCATTGAGATTATACAAATGAAAAGTTGATGGTTGCACATATTTGTAGTATTGGTAATGGAGATGCTAAAGTAGGAGAGGGTGAATGTGACAATAGACTGGTAAATATCAAGAGGTCCTCTAAGTGGCTGTAATACACACACACACAGAGACACAGAGACACAGACACACAGACTCAAGCACACACACAAAGACACAGACACACACACATATAAACACACACACACACACACACACAGACTCAAACACACATACAAAGACACACACACACACACACATATAAACAGACACACACACACACACAGAGACACAGACACATAGAAAGACACAGACACACACACACATATAAACAGACACACACACACACACACACACACACACACACACACACATATACATACAAATACACATATATGCAGTTAGACCTAGAGCTAACATCTCTAACTGCATGCAGGAGTCAGAAAAGGCATTCAGAGGGTATTTGAAGCCACAAAGCCCACCTCCTATGACACACCTTGTCCAACATGACTACCCTTCCATCTCAAATAGTTCTACCCTCTAGGGATCAAATATTCAAACATAAGTGCCTGTGGTATCATTCTCATTCACAAAAACCAACCAAATTCTCATGTATCAGTGAGAAGGAGGAAAACAAGAAGGAGAAGGAAGGGGCAGTGAAAAGAAAGGTTGTTCAAGCCAGAGGTTAATGAAAGCTGCCTCAAATCTTATATGACCATGCCAGTGAATGTAAGAATGTAAAATGGCTGCAGTTGCTTCCACAAGATCAATTCCCTGAAAATTGTACACTAAAGCTCAGAAAGGTGGGAACTGATAAAGGACAGGCAGGTGTGTTGGCCTGCTTGTTTGTATGTCATGCATGTAGTCCCTGATAGGTTGTCCATGCTATATGGCCCTATACAATGCATACACTCCCGGCACCCATTGTACTCGATAGACTAAAAATAAAGTCAAGGATGTTGGAGATAGAACTGCTAGGCAATCTGGGAGGTGTTGGGAGTCAGGAATGGGGGTAGAAAAATCTCCAAAGAAATGTATTACATACATTTATTAAATTCTCAAAAATTAAAGAAAGCATTATTTCAAAACAAGAAATATAGATGTTAAGGGGAAAGTGTACATTCAGTACTTTCCTTTCAAAGCTATATTATGAGCACAGCCAGTCTCTATCATTTGGTCTGAAATGGAGGACCTGATGAGTGTTCCAAGGAAGTAGCCACTGCCATCTAAGAGGCCATCATCTTGGCAAAGCTTTCCATTCTCCTTAGGCAGAGAGGCTACTGGGGGAACAAGAGTGGCAAGCCCTACACTGTTTCATGCCAAGTGACAGGCCACTGTGGCTCTGTGTTGGTGGTCTCATCCTGCTCCCAGAGGCACTTGCAGCATCTCTGTTACTGTGCCTGATATGATCTCAAGCAGCTCATAGATCACGCTTCCAGTGTGACCCAAAGTGTTCAAAAAACAAGGACTTCTGCATATTTTTCCCTTGGCTCTTTCAAGAGCAGGGGTAGTTGGGCCAGCTAAGAGAAACAAAGTGCCTTAGGAGTCAATTGTTCATGGCAGTTACTAGTAATTCCAACACATAGAGACTGAGGCAAGATTATATATGATATTTAACATGGCATATTCTACAGGCAATGTTGCTCTTATGGAATGTAACATTTCATTTTTAGGAAGTAAAGTGTTGTACTGTAAAGACAAATAATCATCTGCATATTTATAATGAGAATTGCAGTTCAGTGTCATTCAGCAATCTCCTTCAAGAAATGGTGATGTTTCCTTCAACAGCTTTCCTGTTTTCATGCATTGTCTTTCCACATATGCCAGTGTTTCTAAGGCATGTGTTTATTTCATTCACAAAAATTATGAAGTTCTTGTCACCGTTTTAATAATTCCTGAAGCAATAACTAATACACATCTTATATGTATTTATAACTAATTTATTAAATCAATTTTAGATCATCTAAACTTTAGATAATTCAAAGTGGGATTAAAGTACAGATAATCTACAATAGTTGATATGCAGATCTTTTTACTGTAGAGAGATTTAAACTGCTTCATTGTTATAAAAAGTTGTTACAGGGGTGAGAGTATGATGAAAGTTTAAGTGAGAAAAGGAGAAATGAAGCTACATTGTATGCACTTCAGTAATGGCCTGAAAGACAAATGGCCTGAAAAATCTCATTTTTTTTGCCATATGGAGTAATCAAAGTTGATACAAGGAAACCAAAGTATATACTCAGTAAAGTGTGAAGACAAGTTAATAGTCAAAGAACAGCTTTGTTTCTAATCCAGGATCCACGACTTTTTAAATGATTGATTTCACATCATTAAATGCAGATGGAGTTTTCTGTTCAGTCTGGTCCCACTGCCCTTCAGCTCCAAATAAATATACAGAGGCTTATATTAATTGTAAACTGTTTGGCTGATGGCTCAGGCTTCTTACTGGCTAGCTGTCTCTTAATTATTAACCCATAACTATCAATCTATCTATTTCTACATGGCCTTATCTCTACATTGTCTCCCCAGAATTCTCCTCATCTGGTAGCGCTGCCTATAATTCCTGCCTGGCTACTGATCAATCAGTGTTTTAATCATTAACCAATAAGAGAAACATATACACAGAAGAACATCCCCTATCATCTTTTAGCTTTAACATAGTAAAATTATATATAACAAAACATGTATCAAGCAAGAACTGTAGTTAACAATATTTAGCCCATTTATATTTGGCAAATTTTAAAGAAAATGTTCTATCTTGTATCTTTTCTTTGTTAGTCAAAAGTTGTCTATGTAACTTATCTTTTATCATAGCTAAGGAAAACCATAACCATAAGTATGTGTCTTCAACTCCATCCAAGACCTCAGAAGATTAATATATAAACTCTATAAATAACAGAGATATCTTGGTGCCTGGACAGTCACCCAAAGATTTTCACTAATGTTGGGGCACCCATCTTCAGCATATAGGCCTAGATGTCTGCAGAGTTTTCGGTGAAGCAGGAAATTTGAAATTGTCCTGCTGGTGTTGTAAGTTTATCAGTCATTTTTCCCTGCGTCCTGTAGAATGTCTGGCAGACTCTTACATGAATCAGGGACCCAGAAGAACGGTCTCATTTTGTTTTGACATGTTCAGCAGTCACTTTCTTGTGGGTCCTACATATCCAGCTTACACAGCATGCTGTCAACACAGTCCAGGTAAGAACAGTTCCTTGCAAAAATGGCCAGTTTTGTCATATTGAAAGCAAACTCCATATCTAGTTTCTTTGATGCCCATTTTCCTTTCTGACTTAATTGGTGTTGCAGGAGCAGTTATGTCTCTTAGTCATGAAAAACCCTAATAAACAATTTTGAATGTAATATTCTGTAGGTCTTTGAAAGGTTTTGAAGACTATCTATCCATTTGAAATATATCTCTGTATATCTAAAAACCTAACATAACTATAAATTTTGCCTATTATAGGTGACTATATTTAATCTGTATTTAATTAGAGATTACATTTTAAATGAGCTGTATAAACACAATACCTAAGCAAGAGTAGAATTATACATATAAAAAATTGACGTTAAATTTGTATCAATAACCCAAAATCTATACCAAGTATTCATTTCTATATCATACTCCTCCTTTTATCCTCTTTGCAAGGAGATTGATTGTGATCATTAACCATTTATAATCAACCCCATTAAAATGAAAACAAACATTTGTAAACAATATTTGGGAATGTGGACATAGTTCTCTCCAAACTGCTTCCTGCTGTGTGGGGGTGCTGCTGATCCCTAGGGGGTTGAATCAAAGCAGTATACACTGACAACATTGTTGAGATGATTTCATGGTATAATATGTGTGACTTATCTTTTAAAGCACTAATATAAAATAAATATAAAGCAAATAAAGCAATATTGAAAGTAAAGGCTTGTAGAGAGTTAATAAGCTTTGTTTAAAACTCAGAATTACAATGTGTAAAGGCTTTCTTTTCTCATTGTTTGCTTTTTTTTAACCAGGGGAGTGTGAAGATAATTTACACCTAATAATTTTACTGGGTAAATAACTCTGAACTTAAAAATTTCTAGACCCTTATGATTTAGAGAGTGAAGGTAGTTGCTTCTAAATTCTCATGCTTTCACGTGAACCATAACCAAATACTTCATATGCCAAAGTATTGGAAATATGGGTCTCCTCAGACAGCTTCTCACATGATGCAGGGTAGATTATTGTAATGGTGAAACTTGACAAAAACCATAACAATTGAAGATGATAATTACTCTTGAGACAGCAATGAATGATGATATTCAAATGATTCTCAGAATTAAATACAGGCACACAAACAGAAGGGAGCAACACATCTCTCTCAGTGTTACTATATCTGGAGTGAAGCACCTTTAAGAAGAAAGCATTTATATGGCTTATACTTCCATATCACAGTTCATCATCATAGAAAGTCAGGGCAGGAACTGGAAAGGGCAGGAACAGAACCAGGGAACAGGAGCTTCCTGGCTTGCACCTCACGGCTTGCATAGACCGTTTTTCTATGGAACCCAATTTCACCAGTCTGGGATGGAACTACAACAATGGTCTGGGCCCTCTCCCATCAATGATAAATTAAGAAATTGCCCTACAGGCTTGCTTATAGTCCAATCTCACAGAGGCATTTTCTTAATTGAGGAATCATCCTCTCAGAGAAAACTGACCAACAAAACATCCAAGCACACAAAAAAGTTATATATGGAAACTTTCAGTCAGTGAGCAATACATGTTTTTGAGAATTACAGATTATAGTCACCCATACTTCTTATACCTAGTAATGTTAGTCAGTTTCTCTCTGTGCTCAGAGATGTAAGATATTTGATCTTCAAACACTTCAAAGACCTAGAGAATGTGGCATTTAAATTTTTTAATAATTTGCAACTCCATTGACATGAGACACAATTGCTCCTGGCAGCACCGAGCTATTCCCAAGAATATGATAGCCACCAATGACACTACATTTGGAATTCATTTCTTCATGGCCATACTGGCCTTATAGGCATCGAACTCCCTTTGCATTGACGGCTGACATCGGAATTGCTGTCCTCACTGGACAAGCAGGAAAAAAAACAAAAGTGACTGTTGAAACTTGAGAAGTCAGTGTAAGAGAGTCTTTCCAATTTTCCTGCTTCTGACATGGTCTGTCAGATACTCAAGGCCTTGGCCTTGAGTTACTGTGAGACCTTGGGTGACTATCTAGATAGCTTGCTGTTTCTGTCATTTCTTGTGCCTTTAATAAGTTGCTCACTTGTACTTCCTGCTTGCCCTGGTAATGTTATTTTCCTTCTCTGGTCTTTGATAAGGTTGAAAACAAAATAGTAACAGCTAATATCCTCTCTTATCTTAGCTAGAGAATGTTAGGTACAAGACTTAGACTTTGAAGAATAGGACAGCTATCAGAGTAATCTCTGTTGTATGTCATTACCCTGGGACTGGATGTTTAGTAAGTGCTCCTTGCTTAATGTTGCTCTTTCTGGATGTAGTTATGTTTTTACATTTCTTTCACCTGGACTATACTTGCTATCTGTTATCATTTTACATAGTTTTTGTATCAGGTTTAAAACCCTCTTATTTAGACAAAAAAGGGAAATGTAGTGGCATCTTGTTCTGCCAGTGAACTTAGAGTGGTGAACACAGTCTAGGGACATGGCTTCAGGTGTGACAAGTGACCTCTTCTAAGGAAGATGAAGGGCTAGCTAGCTCTCCTGGTTTGTGGTTGGAGCATCTGGAAAGGCAGAGGCTGCATCTTCAGGAGCATGAAGGCTGTGTTGGTTATTTAACATCGTTGTGGGAGTGCTCCCCTAATAAATACTGTTATCATTTATCTGGGTTTTGCAGACTCATTTAAACCCGATTCAAACATTGGGGCCACACACCTTTAATCCAAATACTCTGGAGGCAAAGGTCAGGCATATCTCCATGAGTTTGAGGCCAGCCTTGTCTCCAGAGTGAGTTCCAAAACAGCCAGGAAACCCTGTCTTGAAAACAAAACAAAGCAAAGCAAAAAAATCCATTTCATTGTCAGTGTCATTTTATAATGAATTTTGTCAGCAATGATGATGTATTTGAAAGAATGTAACTATTTAATAAATAGTATTTTACTGAAAAGAGCTTCTGAAAAGTATTGAATAATAAAATGCATTGGTTCCTAGCCTACTTCACCATAATGAGAGGCAGGATAAACTGTGACGTGTGTATACCAGATAAGTCCATATATTTTTACAAAGGAGGGTTAAAAAACACATAAAGAGACCTATCCTCTTCATATATATTATTTTGTCCAAAGTGCTTTTCTACCTATTGATCAGCAGACAATAGTATTAATGGACTTTACAAAATCCTTTTGGTGTTGATTCTAGAGGCTAATAGATTTTATTGCCTAGAAAGTCACCATGAACACACTCAATTTGCTCTTTCAGGAATTCTAAACATTTGTTTCAAGCTTGTTACTTAGTCCTGTAGATGTTTCTGAGATGGCCTCTGCCTTATTTGTGGAATAGGATGCTTGGTATTCTATTCAACACTATACTATTAGTTCCTTAACTTACAGATGTTATAAACATAAATGAAAAAAATCAAATCTACAAATAAGTCAAGAACTTGCAGCAGAAATTGCCCTTGCAGATCCTGTTGCTGTATCGTTTCCAATTATACAAAAAGCACATTCTGTGACCAACTCTTTAGTCGGCCTCTGGAATTTCCAGACATTAGTAGATAGCCTCAATCACTTAACATTCCGCTACAGTTTTTCCTTAAAGCAGTTTGTTTACTTTGCAGTCTTTGAATGCTTCAGTAGCTTTGATGTTTTAATGGCACCATCCATCCCCAAGCCAGGCCCTGCCCAGGGAGAAGCCATCTTAGTGAGCATCATTCCTATGTAGATGAAGTCACTGCCCTCTGTTGCCTTGGTAAGAAAGGCACTTCATCAATACTATTGAGCGTTGCTTCTAGAAATGATGATAGATCTTTCCAGAAACTCAGGGGAGTATCTGTCATGAGAAAGTATCCTGAGACCATATGCTGTCATAAAACTCATTGCACACTAACATTTCACAATAAAAAGTACATCAATCTGATTTAGGGTTTATCAACCTATGTTAAGGATCAGTAATGAGATCGAATTCCTACATAGCTGAGTTTTTAAATGCTTGCCAGCTTTCTACTTTCCTGCAATAATCCTAACTTAACTGCATACTGTTGTGATAAAACGAAATGCTAGACATTTTTCTTTCAGAGGAGATTCTCAAAACTCATGTTCCATCTTTTGGAAACAAAATGATCTTCAGATTTCATTTCTTGTGGAAAAAGCCCTGTAAACACTGACTAAACTGAAGTGGATGTTGGGCATTTGGAAATTTATGAAATATGTGATTCTATTTAGAAAAATATGCTGGGAAGGCTAAGTCTACATTTAGACATTCTAGTTGTCCATTATATATTTAATCACTGGTAGCCAAAAGAAATTTCTAACTGCATTCACAGAAATAGGGCTTATAAGTATGAGCAATTGTGTTCAAGGACATAAGTTCTTACTTTCATGGTCATACATCAAATTGAGATATTCTTTTGATAGATGAATAAACATAGTAAAAGCAGATATACAGAAACATGTTCTCTGAGTCTTGTAAAATATAAACCTATTGCAAAAACAACCTAGAAAACTAAACTAAGTGATTATTCTTGCTTTCTGAAACTGGATAAATTTTCAAAAATGTACCATTACTACCATCTTAGTAATTTTTTGAGGTCATAATATAATTATCATTCCTTATTTCCCCAAAGTTTTTACTTTCTCATTTATTTCAATAGGCACAGCACCTCCAGAACTGTATCCTTCCCTTTTGGTGAACTGAGTTAGTGGAGTCTTAAATTCAATTTTGCTCACTTTTGTGTTTGAAGCTTTTCTTGATTACACCATATGTAAGTCATGGCTAACCAAAATTACTTCTCTGACCTCAGAAATAATGTATGCTCCTGAATAAATGTAATAACAAAAAAAATCTCATTTTTGGTTGTTTAACATTGGTCAGGCCCGTTTTTCTAAATATACTTCTTAAATATTTCATGTCTACTTGGAAGCTTTGCTATTTTCAGAGAGTTCCATCTACATTAACTACTAAATATTATCAGCTTGTTCCTAATATTCCTTACTGTAAAGTTTATTAAAGTAGCATGATATTGATGATGCAGTCAATGTTTGAAAAAAACAAGCCTGCTGTTTCTCACTATCCTTATTTAGTAAAGGCCACAGAATTTATTTTTAAAAAAAGCACATTTTTTTCTTCTAGTCATTGAAACAAATATCCTAGAAGACAAAGGAATTTAAAAGTGCTTCCTTACAGACCTTATTTTTCTTCTTTTTAGAATGAAAATCAAATCCTGTTTATAGAAAGCAGTTTTACAAATTTGATGTATAGTTTAAAAGAATACTGTTATATTTAAAGGATTGTATCAACTACATTGTTTGCCTTGATCAATCATGGAATACACAATCAAACATGTATGTGTACTGAAGAATGAATCTAAATTTAAAGAAATTTGCTGATAGACATATGTAATTAAGCTGTGCCTACATTATCATTAAATAAATGACAAAAATATTCAAAACATTGTTTACATTATTTTAAACAAAGGACTGAAAAACTGGCACAGGAGAAAAGCAGTATTTGTGACTGCTGAAGGAGATGAGTTTGGAAACATAGGCACATGAAAGCTAGGAAGATGTGAGATCTTGCCTGCAATATCACTATATATGGACAAGTGATCCCTGGAGCAGGGGTTATATAGACCAGGATCATGAGAGAGCACTGGGTCCATCAAGAGACCCTCCTTTAGTAAATATAATAGATATCATTCAAAGAGGACACCGAATGTCATCATCAGGCTTTCACATGTTTATACGAATTTACAAAAATGGTATGTCTGTTATATGAACATGTTTATAAAGATCTCTCTCTCTCTCTCTCTCTCTCTCTCTCTCTCTCTCTGTGTGTGTGTGTGTGTGTGTGTGTGTGTGTGTGTGATACAAATCATATAGTTTTATAGAGAAGAAAACTAAGATGCTAAAAATTACATGTATTGAGGAAGAATATGCAGATTTCCATCATTACCACTACCAACTTGTAGCAGCAGGGAGTCACTGAGAACTGAAGATGTCAAACAGAGATGGAGTAAATCAGGTCAAGGTAGAAGGCTTAAAACCTAAAAGGTATATTTTGTATTTTTCTAAAGACATATGTTATAGTAGCATACATTCTAGGATGGTTTCATGCACATGAATTATATTGGTTTTGGAAAACTAAAAAATATAATAGCCAGGCCCATTCACTTCAGTTCCCATGCAAAACTGGCTATTTAAAAGAAAATATTTGTTTGTATCTATCAAGTAGATATACTAGAAATATAAACTCTACTCTGCTGCACACTACTGTCATTCCCTGGGAATGAATCAAACAATGGAGATGCTTACTGAACTTGTATGAAGTGTCAGATGCCATTTTCTGCACTATCAAAGAGCTCAATGAATCTCAGGGGCCCCCGATCAAGGTATCATGTAGGCCATCAACTCCACAGGCATCTAATAAGAACCAACACTTAGCACACTCAAAACAGTAGGAAATTTCCCTGGGAGTGGATTACAGGATTATGTATGTAACTGATGGGTGATTCAGTAGCACAATAAAGGCATTTATGAGGGAATTTACCTCCATTTTTACTCTTTAAAATAGGTCTAAAATCGATCCATTGAAGCATTTTCTCTGGGATGTTCCTTTATAATGCAATTTATTTTTTTTCAAATTTGTTGATTATAAATCTATGAAATATATAGATTATTGTCAGATTTTCCAAATCATTTAGATCCATGGCTCTCAAATAAAAAGTTCCTAGGACTTATCTTGAGATATTGTTAGTTTTGTGTTGTTGTTTTCCTGGGTTCTTTATGCATAAGTTCTAATTTGATGCAAGGAATTTATATTGAAGATAGCATCTGCAGAGGAACTGGGTTTCAGTTGGTACATGCCACTTATTTTCAAATCTCAGGAAGTTCCCAAAATTACAAGGTTCTCAATGCTCCTCCCTCCCAAGGTTTTGCAAGCAATTCCATAAAAAGATGACTCTCCATTCTTTACAACTGTAAATCATGTGGGCAGCAGTAGGAATGTGATTTTTATGAGTTGTCACCCCTGTAGTGGTATGCTTTTGGGTTATGGTTCTGACTTTGAGTGCTTCATGGTCTTGTAAATAACCTCACATGCCTACAGCTCTTTATAATGCAATAAATTCAATTCATTCACTACAAATGTGGAAATAGCATCACATCTTTTGATGGTACGTGACGACTTATCAGAGGTCAATAAACATTTGCTCAAGTCTGTACTGGAAAAGTCACCATGAAACATATTATTTTACACGTCCAAAGGTTCCACATCTATTTTTATGAAAACAAATCATTTCTTTCATAGAGGGAACTTCTTTAAACACAAGACATTAAAAAATCAATCACCTTAATAGATAAAAAGGAACAGTGTCACATCTACTGGTTTTATGGAAAGCAGTCTGTGTTGAATGTTTCTGATATAGAAACTTAGAACCTCATTGCTGTCTAACATGATCAACAGCAAAAAAGTTTTCCGTGAATCGGATAGGCAAAGGGCGCAATCAATCCCCAATCTATTCCAAATAGTCCATTAAACTGATTACTTTTTGAAAGATCAGATACACAACATAATCTAATTAAATTTTTAATTAGACTAAATCTTTATACCTATAGCACTAATATATTTGCATTTTGGCCAACAGAAACAGAACATGTAATTAAAAGAATCTTTGGGAAAATTAAAAATGTCTGAGAAAAGTAAGGAGGTACAGGGCCTATGACAGTCATAATGCAGATCCAATTCAAAGTTGTGTATAATAATTATCATAATTTCTGAGCATAGCACACTTACCTGTGTGCCAGTCCTTTTCTTTTACAGTAGGAAATACATGTGAAAGTACTTAGAGTTTTGTATTTTAAATTAAATTGTTTGAGAAACTCACCATTGAAAGACATGTTTTCTCAACAAAGTCACATGTCCTAAAGGTGTCTTTAGTTGATTGTCATGGTTCATGGAGGTGGACAATGTCTTCTGAGAAATTTAAAGCCTTATGGATAGATCTTTGAAGGTGTACATGTGATCACACGACAAGTAGCAAGTGAATTACTATACTCTATGTTTTACGAGTTGGTGAACTAAATATTTGGAGCCTACATTATGTTGTGTGGGTTGTTTTGACAAATTTCTATAAAGACAAATTGAGTAAATTATGAGAGTTTTCTTAGGTTTTCTGTTGTTTGTTTGTTTTTCAAGACAGGGTTTCTCTGTGTAGCTTTGGAAGTTGTTCCGGAACTCACTCTGTCTACCAGACCAGGCTGGATAAAGCTTTCTTGTATAGTGAATTTGATAGACATTTAGACATTTGACACGAGTAAACTAAATTTTTATTTGTGTTTTTTTGTTGTGTTTTCTTGACCATAGATGCTCTGATTAGCTTGTCTGAAAAGCAGGTTTTTAAAATTTATGTGTCTTTGACAAACCAATGAATTTGATTTCTTAGAATTGAAGTGAACATTCATTAAACATATCTAAAATTGTTGAGCTCTAGAGAAGTGTTCGCTAGATCTAATTACATATAATCATGTTTACCAGACACACAATAAAAGGAGTATGGAAAAGATAGTAAGAGTAATGGTGACTAAGAGATGCTATTTATTTGCATATTCATGTTATATTTCTATTCTTCATTGGTTCCAGAAAATAGTGTTTTAACTCTGACAGAATTAAATTCAATCAATCATTTGCAATGCTAAATATAGTTTCTTAGGCTATGACAGATTCTGAAGACCCCCCATGGAAGGCCTCACCCTCCCTGGGGAGCAGAAATGGTATGAGATAGGTAGGCTGTTAGTGGGAGGCAGGGGAGGAGGGGAGGGAGGGGGAACTGGGATTGACATGTAAAAAATCTTGTTTCTACTTTAAATAAAAAATGGAGAAAAAATAAATTAATATTTTTTCTCACATATATATGTAAGAAATATTTAAGTTAAAATCAGTCATTTACAATGCTGTAATGCTGCCACTCTTCCTAAGTCTCTCTTTTTTCCCTTATGAAAGTTTTTACAAGGTCATTAGATTTAGTTGTTTACTATCATCAAATATATGAATGTACTCCCCAAATAACTGACTCAGTGATAAAAATTAGAAAGAATACTAGTTTCCCTTGCTTCTCTTTAATTGAGACAATAAATCTCTTCATCTGTGATGGATATTAATCTTCTGTAGAAATCTTACAAGTAATAAAATAGATCCTTTTTTAACTACTTTGTACTTGAATAAGAACACTGGTGTTTGCTAATCTCATATCCATCTATGTGATTTGTCAAATTATTCCCAAAGCTTAAAGGCATACATTTGCTTTGACTCTATAATCTAGTCATACTGACAGATATTCAGATTTATTTCTGACCATGGTAAATTCTCAGAAGCCTTTTTATCATATATTTGTATATCTGTATTCTTCTAAATTGTTAAATTATGGAAAGAGGTATACATTCCAAAAACATATGTTAAAAAAGTCTACTGTGACTTCACAAGTATGTCCAGAATCCTCAATAATGTATATCAATTTTTCTCTTAGATAGTAGTTTTATATTTTACATCCTCTCTTCAGATTCCTAATCTTCTCTAAACTCTGTATTGTCTGTGAAAATTTTTTAAATTATCAATATATTCAAAGCCTGCAAGACAAATTTCTCATCCAGCTATTGATCCCTTTCTTCTGTACTATTATTGCTTTATATTTCATTGATGTATTTTTGTTCTTCCCACATTCCTTTTATTCTTACCTGAAATGAGAAAAACTGAAACTCTCCTATATTTCATCTGGTTTTCATTCATGCCAATTAACTTCTGAAAATTGCCTATTAACCCTTTTGTAACATTTCCATATCCTTTATAATGGTATAAATTTATACATTTTATTTTTCGTTTTTTGAGGCAGGGTTGTGTGTGTGTGTGTGTGTGTGTGTGTGTGTGTGTGTGTGTGTGAGTGTGTGTGTGTGTGTGTGTGTGAGTGTGTGTGTGTGTGTGTGTGTGTGTGTGTGTGTGTGTGAGTGTGTGTGTGTGTGTGTGTGTGTGTGTGAGTGTGTGTGTGTGTGTGTGTGAGTGTGTGTGTGTGTGTGTGTGTGTGTGTGTGTGTGTGTGTGTGTGTGTGTGTGAGTGTGTGTGTGTGTGTGTGTGTGTGTGTGTGTGTGTGTGTGTGTGTGTGTGTGTGTGTGTGTGTGTGTGTGGTGTGTGTGTGTGTGTGTGTGTGTGTGTGTGTGTGAGTGTGTGTGTGTGTGTGTGAGTGTGTGTGTGTGTGTGTGTGTGTGTGTGTGTGTGTGTGTGTGTGTGTGTGTGTGTGTGTGTGTGTGTGTGTGTGTGTGAGTGTGTGTGTGTGTGTGTGTGTGTGTGTGTGTGTGTGTGTGGTGTGTGTGTGTGTGTGTGAGTGTGTGTGTGTGTGTGTGTGAGTGTGTGTGTGTGTGTGTGTGTGAGTGTGTGTGTGTGTGTGTGAGTGTGTGTGTGTGTGAGTGTGTGTGTGAGTGTGTGTGTGTGTGTGTGTGTGTGAGTGTGTGTGTGTGTGTGTGTGTGTGTGTGTGAGTGTGTGTGTGTGTGTGTGTGTGTGTGTGTGTGTGTGTGTGTGTGTGTGTGTGTGTGTGTGTGTGTGTGTGTGAGTGTGTGTGTGTGTGTGTGTGAGTGTGTGTGTGTGTGTGTGTGTGTGTGTGTGTGTGTGTGTAACCTTCGTGGTCCTGGAACTCACTCTGTTCACCAACCTGTCCTAGAACTCACAGAGATTCCCCTTCCTCTTTCCTCCTGAGTCCTGGGATTAAAGATGTGCACTACCACCACCCGGCCACTATGGGCCGTTTTTACTTAAACGTTTTTTCTTCCTTTTTCTAAATGAACTCATCAGAGGCTAATGAGTTTATTTCTGACTCTGTTTTTAAAAAGTGTGTGTTGTACCTAAAATAATTCACTAGTAATGCATTTAGAGTCTAATTATATTCATCATTCCACCTCACCATTCAAATTGCCACTGATTCATGGTCTTCCTTTTTCTCCACTGAAATCTCTGCTCAGAACCAAACATTTAATTTATTTCTCAGTCTTCCCCATTTGCATGCATTTATTTCCGACTGCAGTAGATTTTAAAACTACATTTCCATGGACTAGAAAGATGGGTCATAATTTAAGAGCACTAGTTCTCCCAGAAGACTGGGATTAGTTCCCAGAAAGCACAGGGCTATTCATGACCATCCACAAAAGCAATTTCAGGAGATCAAATGACCTCTTCTGACTTTTGTTTGCACAAACCGTTCATATGGTGCACATACATGCATACATGTGACAAAATTTTATACACATGAAGGAAAATATCCCTAAAATCTATTCACACTATAATTCACACATATTCTTGTTTTCTTTTGACTTGATAAAAGAATATGCTCATAAAATAGTTTCATACAATAGCATCCATTTCCTCATTTATGTGCTACTATAAACAGGCCTACAAAGGTGTTCAGTGACGTTTCCTGCCTATTAGGTTTTAGCTAATGTGCAATAGTGCTTCATTCAACCTTGAAATTTTATTGTTTCATAAGCAACTATTATTTATAATAGTGATACAAATGCAGAGAAGTTATGACATTATGCATTAAATTTATTGATTTTAATCATTTGGCAAGCACATGTAAATCAGAGGGCTAGCTGATGGAGGTATAGTTCAAGCTTTGCCCTTCACTAATTAATTAATTAATTAAAAGGACACTGCTATAACTTGAGCATTAAATGTCCTCCCAAAAGCACTCAGCAATGTATGTGTGTCCTCAACAAATTTGTCCCCTCAAATCTCAGAAGAATAACCAAATCACGTGAAAGAACCAGAGTGGGTGGAGGACACCCTTTGAATCCAAAGCTCATGTGAGGCTACAGAGACCCAAGAAGCATGTGCAGGGCCTCCACAGGAGGGCTCCAGGTTTCTGTGTTCCAGTTTACCTATTGTATGGCATTCCCGAGTGTGCCATTGAGTGGTTCTATGATTCGTGTGCCTTCTCTTGGGATCTTCTTCTTGTATTGGTTTGTTTTGTGCAACTTCAATGGCATAGTTTTTTTTTTCTTTTAATCTTATCATATTTTGTTTTGTTATATTTAAAGAATGAATGCAAGGATGAGTGAAAACTTAGCCAGTGGGGTAAAGGTTAACAACAGATTGCCAGTTATACCCACTGGGAGATAGAAAATCAATTTTTTCCAATGGAGTTACATTCAGTGCATCAACCACCCCAGGGCAGGCCACATCTTCAGGAGAAGGTGTCCAACATACAATGACTCCACAGTTGTTGATTTTGTTTTGTGGTTTGTATGTGTTCTTTTATTCAGTTACAGTTGGGTGGATTTAGTTTGCTTGTTTTCTGGTGTTTTGGGTGCTTGCTTGCTTCTTCCCTTTTTGACTGGTATCTTATTATCCTTTCTTGGTTTTATTGTGTTGGATTATTATTTTTGAGATATAGCTTAAAGTTTTGGGTAGGAAGTAAGAGAGGATCTAGATGTACTTGAGGGAAAAGAATATAATCAAAATGCATTTAAAGTTAAAAGTTAAAAATTATTTAAATAAAAAACATTGTAAATATGTAAATAAGTAGCCCCAGCATACCCCTAATTTTTCACAGAATTATTGAAAATATTGGGTGATAACACAGAATAAACTTTCCATCATTTATTTGATGTCTTTTGCATCCCTGACCTAATTTAGCAACTAGTGGTATATCAATAAAATATAAAAAACATTTCAAAATTTTATGTCATAATTTGTGCAAAAATTAAAATAATAAAAATGTAAAAATGTTCAAATGGAGGTAATGCTATGACATACTAATCCAGGATACAATGTCAGAGTTGCAATGCTATGGATGTAATGCACTGTGAGACTTGGGAAGGATTTTACCTTTTCTATAGTAAAATGGGAAGTTATTAAAAGCTTCAACAGAGCTGTGATCTGATATAAACTAAATTCCAAAATATGTAGAAGCTGCGTGAACTAGAATGTTGGGGTTGAGCCAAAATTAGAAAAGCAGACATAAGGATGTTAGAATAACTCAAAATGTAAATATGAAATATTAAATTACAGTAGTTTCCCAGGGAAGAATGCATTAGATTAGGCGAAAAAATCCAATTCAATTGGGTGTGTGAGTGTGTGTTGTTTTGTGTGTGTGTGCACATTAGGGAATGGTAAATACATAAAAAAATATGATGAAAATAAGATGACAGACTTTAGTCTGAGGATGGAAAAGAGGGGGATAAGGAAATAAAGTCCTATGTGGCCATGAAACATAGCTAGATGATCTGAGACACCCAGGGTAATTGCCAAACACTGCCAAAACACACATAGGAGACAAATATTCACAACCTCCTTTGGACAGATGATACTCAGTTATAGGAGAACAGATGAAAATGCCAAGGCAGGGAACATGAATAGAAGAAAGAAGCAGGACAAAAATCAGCTCAGTGACTTCCAAAAGGGGAAAAAGATGCTATAGCCACATGAGAACTAAAAAACCAATAGAGGGAAAGCAGTTACTGAGGAAGAAAATGAAGCACCAATAATGAAATCTTGGGAGATAACTGAAACAAAAATGGCTTGTAGAAGACATAAATGATTACCTTAATCAAATGCTAACTTAAAGGATGAACTGATCAGTAGCAATTAAAAGTCAATGCTGTGATGGTCTCTAATAAACTTTACAAGGGCTGTTTTAGGGGAGAGATGAAAAATAGCAAAGGGCTAGACAAATAATACAGTGGTGAGACACTTTTCCATCCTCAGTGAGGCCTATCTACTACAATATTAAATACAACAATACCAAACCAAAAAAAAAATAAGGAAATCATGTGATGGGACTAAAGGAAAGAAAACACATAGAAGGCAAAAGATTGAAATTCAAATATAATTTAGCTTTCAAGAACAGGAAAGAATAGTATTACTGTATTGGGTTGTCAAGAGTGTCAGGTTATTAAAGAAACAGAAGTGGCTGTACTATTTTATGTGGAAATGAAAAAAACAGTTTTGATTTTCACAATGTTCTAAACATAATTAAAGTAAGTGCTTTAATAGCAATATTCAGGCCATGGTATATATAAAAAGCAATAATACTTGTTTTCCCAGGCAGATGGCAATTTTCTTTTGAATAAAACAAATTGTCTTACTAAATCAGTAAAGTGCTGGGTAGGACTTTGAAAAAGGTGCTATCACGAAGATTTTTAAAGAGGGGTAATATTATTTTCCCAGTCGATCTCTGCAAGCAGGCCCTGAAGGAAGTACCCAAGCTAAAAGACTCCATTATATATTCCCTTGGAGAATAATATGGTTATTCTTGAAATGCTCCAAAGGAAATAACTGTAGTAAATCTGATTTAGAGAGGACAATTAAGTTAGAATTATTCAGTTCCAAGAAGTGGATAAGGAAATATAGTCTATAAATGTAGAACCTTGTTACTAACAAATCACTCTTTTATATCACACATGTATGACCTAGAAAGTTACAGCCTTAATAAACATAGAGGCCAGTGTATTTGTCTCTTTCTTTCAGAACCTGTGATTCAAAAGGAGCCCCAGAATAAACTGTACATAGAACTACACAAGTCAAATAACTAAACTGTCAGTTTACAGGAAGCATAGCATGAGAAAGATTCATTTCTATTAGCTGATGAAACAAGCAGTCCTACGAAGATTGAGAATTTTCCCAGATCATATTCATTATCACTCTTAGAATACTCATTGAGTATTCATTGGTTTAATGTGATGTACATATTCTTTATGAAATCTAGTTATCCATGCAGATATTTGTACTTTAAAACTTCAGATCTCAATCTTGAATTTCTTTTTCAGTTTTGTGGACAAATTTATCAATTTTATTTGGATATTTTTTGTATCAAATGCTAGGCTACTTTGTGCTGTTGAAAACTGTAACATATGTGCATTGCTCTTTTGGCATGAAAATTATAGTCAAAATTTTTCTAGATATCACCAGTATGGAGAAGGAAATTGCTATGGTTATTATAAGAAAAAGGCTTTAATTTCATTATGAACCTATAAAAGACAGAAAGACAGGGGAGACTGGCTTCTGGATACAAAGAGAAGCATAAGAGAGAAAAAAGCCATTTGCTCTTTTAGAATGCCAATGTAGATGGCTTGGCAATGTGATCTTCTAATATCTTGAGAACAAAAATAAATAAGAGTTTTTGTTAGCATTAGTATCTTCAAAGGGTAATGTGGCTAATATATAAATTAATTTCATTTTCTGTAGTAAAAATCTCATATCCGCTGGGCGTTGGTGGTGCATGCCTTTAATCCCAGCACTTGGGAGGAAGAGGCAGGCGGATCTCTGTGAGTTTGAGGCCAGCCAGGTCTCCAGAACGAGTGCCAATATAGGCTCTAAAGATACACCGAGAAACCCTGTCTCGAAAAAACAAAACAACAACAAAAATTCTCACATCCATGCATTAGTGAGGTGACTCAATGATAAAGTTCTTGCCATGGGTTGAGTTCAGATCTCCTGAACCCAAGTACAGCACATTCTAATAGTGTTTCATAGTGTTTCTGTAATTCCAGTAATCACACAGGAGACTATAAAGCAGGAACTGGAAAATTCACCATAACCTAACAAGTCAGGTACTCTGTATGTCCAACGTTCAATACCAACAGATCCCCTCTCACACAACAAAAAAGGCAAAACCTAACAGCAAGGAAATATTTTGGTGATTTGAATAATGATGGTCCAGAGGCTCATACATTTGAATGCTTAGTTACCAGGGAGTGGAAGAATTAGAAGTTGTGGCATAGTTGGAGGAAGTGTGTCAATGGGGAGGAGCTTGAGGTTTCAAATTCCAACACCATGCCCAGTTATCTCTTCCTACCTGCAGATCAGTATGTAAAGCTATCAGCTACTTATCCCACTCCATGAGTTCTGCCATGCTCTTGTCATGATGATAATGGACCAAAATAAATCTCTGAAACTGTAACCAAGCCCTCAATTAAATGCTTTCTCTTTTAAGAGTTGTCTTGGGCAGAGTGTCTCTTCGCCACAGTAGAACAGTTACTAAGACAACTATTATTCAAAGTTGAACTACTCTAGTTTAAAGAAAGTGTATTGCAGCTTCCTTACTTGGCTCTTTTGTTTCCATTGCCCTATCATTTAAATTTTTGAGCCCACAGCATTCTATTTTTGTATAAAGCAATGAATCACATTCCAATGCTCAAGCAAGCCCATATAATGCCTTCTGGAACCACAATGATTCTGCCTTGCCCTGTAATAGTAATATAATCTGCCGCCAAGCTAGACCACTTGTATTGTGTGATGTTTTGATTGTGATCTCACAAAATAAAGCTTCCTTGAAGTAAGACAAGCAGAGAAGCTACAAGTCCTCCCCTACTTACTCTGGTACTTCCTTCCAAAGGGCCCGGAGATTTCCCTCTGCGCCTACTTACTACTCCCTGTCCTCTCTGTCTACAGTCCTTCAAAACCTCTGTGGTTAGTTTTGGTTGACTATTGCCTAGCTCCTCATTCTGACTCCAAGCAAGTTATTTGTCAGAACAAGACCAAAATATCACACAACAATTTGCTGCTTTTTCTTGCATGATCTGATGAACTATTATCTGCAATTTGACTCTGTCTTTATTTAGGGAGCACTTTCACAAAATTATATTATCTGACTCTAAGCAGCCATTGATAATCAAGGTTGATTGGTGCTTCCTCAATCAATGACCCAACAAATGACAGCTTATCATTTCTCAGTTATCCCCAGAATACCAGTTTCTCTTATTGTAAGGTTGTTCACCCAATTCTACAAAATTCTGCAATAATTTTGAGGGGGGATATAAAAGACAAGAATAGAGAATCAATTGAAAATACTTGTAAAATTGTCCATGTGAGTGTAGAATTCATAGCTGTGATACCAAGCCAGGATCTTTACTACAAGTTCTTGTGTGTGAGGTAATTCAAAACCTGACTTGCCTACGCAATGTTCTTTTGGATATTTCTATATAGTAAATTATGGAATTTCTTATCTATAGTACTCAGCTTTTATGAATACATTTTATTTAATTTAATCTATTTGCTTTTTCATTCTTTGCAATCATATTACAACAAATGCTAGTAAGTTTCTGCAATATGAAATTCCATTCCTACTTGTTCTTGTAGATCACACACACACACATACACACACACACACACACACACACACACACACTCCACACTCACATATACACATTCACTCACACACACAAATATTCACTCTCTCACACACTCACATACACACAAACATTCACTCACAGACACACATACACATACACACACTTCTGTGTAAGGTATGTTTCAATTATAGTTTGAAATAATCAAAATTAAATATTTAGAACTCTGTTGTATTATAGTCCATTAATACAACTGTAAAAATGAAGCCCATTTCATATGTAGGAGTTCTTTCAAAAATAAACACTAAAAATAATTTCCCTTATCTAGGTAGCATTAGAATGCCTAAACATATCCACATATGACCTAATAAACACCAATAAACATGATGACTTCATTATTTCAAAACACTTTTGTAACTAGGTTACAAAAAGAAGAGTATTAGATATTTAGTATCATGATACAAAACTCCACATTTATATAGTAGTAATACAAAAATTATCTATAGAAGTAGTATTTCTAGAAATGCTTTTCTTGAAAATGATGCAAAATCTGAGAGATGTTTGAAAATACTGTTAAAATATTCTATACATAATACTTTATGGTGGGAAAGAGATCACATAAAAATTAGCTCTTGGGAAATCAATATATTTGAAATTGTTTTAAATCACTACACATTATCATTTACAAAAAGTTGCTGATACACTGGTTCTGGCACAGTTTAGAATAATCAGCAGTGGGCACATTGATCATGACAGAAGAACCATGGGATTCCCCTTCTTCATGACAGCATATTAATATCTTAAATAGAATGTTAGTTTCTACTTATTCTAAAACTCCCTCACTTCAGTGTTCATGAATTAATGTATTTAGAGATATTGATTTAAATCATTTTAAAGCATTTATTTATGTTTTTCTGAGATAAGAGAAACAATTTTACCAAAGTGCAGATTTGCCTATGCATTTTTAAGACTTGAGGAGTTGTGATGATGTGCAGTGCTGGCAGAAATTCTCTACCCATCAGGGATCCTGTCACTCCTCTACCTGGCAGAGTCTAGGAGAATTGAAACTAGGTCAGGCTGCTTTACAATACATAAACACTGCTACATTGTCTCTGTGGTAATCTTACCTAGGCATTCAGTCTTTGTATCTATGACAAACTGTTACTACATATGTCAACTCCGTTTTTAAGTTCAATCTAAATTTACAAAAAGTTGACTCATATGTAAAACAGGTTCTAATTTAAACTTATTAGTGAATAAATTAAACTGAACTGTCTAAATTTTCTTCTTGACAGACTCAGGGAAAATAGAAATTTCTGTTGTAATAATGAAAATATGTTCTATTATATTCTCATTTACTACCCCCAAATTTGGAATTATTTGATAGACATAACTGGGAAGCATTAGCATATGTCACCACCTATAAAGTCATTGAGAGAACGTTTGAAAGGCATTTGTTTTATCTTGTTATCATAGAAATAGTACATAACTCAATGAAATAAATTCAGAAAAAAAAGCAGATCAAGATTGAGGCATCAGACGTTAATCTACTATGCTATTTGATAATGGGGACTACCATTTACTGTGCAGAAGCAACTAGATTGTTCCATGAAAGAGGAGGAGAAATCTGAAAGTACACTAGCATGTTAAGATACCTGCTAATATAGGTTGTCACAAACAAAACCTTTAAAAAGTAGAGCTATGCCTTCCCACATAGAGATATATTGCCAACTAAGAACAGTTGAACTTTCAGGTTTTAGGAAACATATTTAGGTAAAGCTAGATGGAAATCATTAGAATGAAATTCATTAAAAATATCTTTAAATAGTCATTTGAATATTTTGCAAATTGTTTAAATATTTTAGATATTATATATTTTTATATTATTTATTTTTATATATTATATTATATATATTTATATATAATATAAATAATTTATATATTATATAAATATTTTAGAGAAATTACATTGAGTTTCTCTCCATTTAGTTTGATATTGGCTGTTGGTTTGCTGTATATTGCTTTTATTATGTGTATGGATGTTCCTGTTATCCCTGAACTGTCCAAGACCTTTATAACATTAGTTATAATTGTTGACAAATAAATGACAGCTCGGAATGATTTATTTCCCTTTAGTTGGTGAAAAATATAATGTGAGAGGTCAGAATAATTATTTGGGAAAGGATCTCACTGTGCATGCAGTCTTGCCTGGAGTGGAAGTCAAGATGCAGAAGAGAGTAGACTCATAAAGATATCCTCATGCCTGTGCCCCCAAAGTGGTGATTTTAAAGATGTACACTATCCTCCTCAGCCAGGGCAGATAATTTTACTGAATCTGGTAGCTTAGTGATCCTTTGCTTTATTCATCTGATGGCTGGTTGGCTGACTACCTCATGCTTACTAAGGAAAGTGCTATTCAACTTTTCTCATCCTGTTAGCTTAAAGAGAGATGTGTTTTTGATAATCTCATGTTTTCAAGGAGATAACTCATATACCACTTATAAAAACTCATATTTCATTCCAAGTATGGCTTAGGCTCTTGTTAAATAGAGAGCAAATGAGTGAAACTCCCAAACACGGCCAATTAATTTCATTTTAGAAAACTATACCGACATAATACTACCTCCTTCTCAAGAGACATAAAAATCAAATTTACAAGTGACCTCTGAAAAGCATATTCAGGAAATTTATTTTGTGTACAGTCATAAATCAAAACATATATTTAGGTTATAGAAATCATAAATAACAAATAGTGTGTGAAATAACAATACATTATTTATTAACTTAGAAATATTTGTATATTAAATCTTTGGCATTGCATCTATTTCCTAGAACAGTCTCAGTGAGCAAACTTTCAGTATAAAAACTCTCTCTCTCTCTCTCTCTATATATATATATATATATATATATATATACATATATATATATATATGTATATATATAGTCGTTTATGAATGCCCTTAATATGTAGTATGTAATACTCAAAATTCACTGAGCAAATCTATTAGTTCCATACATCTCTATCTCTTGTTATTTCTGTTTTGCTGGTTGGCAAAAATAAAGATGCCATACCAAAGCTAGCTTATGTGAATACAAGTAAGCAGGAGATTAGGCATGAATTTTAAAGTTTTAAATAACAGTGTGCCACTTCTGTAACAAGTGGATTTCCCTCTTCCTATCCTCGCCCACCTGCCACACAAGAACACATCTGTTCCATTTTCTACACCTATGAGTTTCTCCTGGTCACTAAAACATGATTCTGTATATAACCAAGTAAAATTAGTTTACTATAAAGAAACTAAACTACCTTTAAATGTCATAGAGAATATACTACCTTATAACTGTACTTTCTCTGAAAAAGAAAAACCACATTATCATCTCACTAGATACTGAAAAAACCTTTGACAAAATCCAACATCACTTAATGTTAAAGGTCTTGGAGAGAACAGGAATAACAGGAACATACATAAACATAATAAAAGCGATATACAGCAAACCAACAGCCAACTTCAAACTAAATGGAGAGAAACTCAATGTGATTCATCTAAAATCAGGAACAAGTCAAGGCTGTACACTCTCTCCATGTCTCTTCAATATTGTACTTGAAGTTCTAGCTTAAGCAATAAGGAAACAAAAGGAGATCAAGTGGATACAAATCGGAAAGGAAGAAGTAAAAAATCTCACTATTTGCAGATATGATAGTTTACATAAATGGCCTGAAAAACTCTACCAGGGAACTCCTACACCTGATAAACACCTTCAGCAAAGTGACAGGGTACAAGATAACAACAAACAAACAAACAAACAAACAAACAAACAAAAAACAGTAGCCCTACTATATACAGATGATAAAAATGCTGAGAAAGAAGTCAGAAAAACATCACAAACAACATAAAATATCTTGGGGTAACACTAACCACACATGTGAAGGACCTGTTCAGTAAGAACTTTGAGTGTTTAAAGAAAGAAATTAAATAAAATACCAGAAAATGGAAAGATCTCCCATGCTCTTGAATAGGTAGGATCAACATATTAAAATGGCAATCTTGCCAAAAGCAATCTACAGATTCAATGCAATTCCCATTAAAATCCCAACCAAATTCTTCATAGACCTTGAAAGAACAGTACTCAACCTTATATGGAAAAACAAAAAACACAGGATAGTCGAAACAAACCTGTATAATACAGAAACTTCTGGAGGCATCACTATTCCAACTTCATGCACTATTATAGAGACAGAGTCCTGAAAACAGCATGGAATTGGCACAAAAGTAGACAGGATGACCAATGGAATCAAATTGAAAATCCTGGTATTAACCCACACACCTATGAACACTTTTTTTTTTTGCAAAGAAGCTAAAGTAATACAATGGAAAA
The DNA here is from genome assembly GCF_003668045.3 of Cricetulus griseus. NCBI lineage: Eukaryota > Metazoa > Chordata > Mammalia > Rodentia > Cricetidae > Cricetulus > Cricetulus griseus. The sequence goes on from NW_023276807.1 coordinate 259,971,332, forward strand.
AATAGCATCTTCAACAAATGGTGTTGGCACAACTGGATATAGACATGTAAAAGATTGAAGATAGATCAATATCTACAGCCATGCACAAAAGAAGCAGAGACCTCACTATAAATTCAACCACAATGAGCCTTCTGGAAGAGAAGGTAGATGGTACCCTCAAATGAATTGGTGTAGGAGTCTGCTTCCTGAACATAATACCAGTATCATAGACATTGAGACCCACAATTAATAAATGGGACCTCCTGAAAATGAGAAGCTTCTGTGAAGCAAAGGACACAGTCAGCAAGATAAAACAGCACACCACAGAATGGGAAAAGATCTTCACCAACCCCACATCTGACAGAGAGCTGATTTCTAAAATATAAAATGAACTCAGGTAGATATCCACCAAAACACCAAAGAATGAAATTAAAAAGTGAAGTGCAGAATTTAATAGACGATTCTCAAAACAGCAATGTAAAATGGCTGAAAGACACTTAAGAAAGTGCTCAACATCCTTAGCCATCAGGGAAATGCAACTCAAAACAACTCTGAGATACTATCTTACTCCTGTCAGAATGGCTAAAATCAAAACCACCAGTGACAGTTTGTGCTGGAGAGGATGATGAGAAAGGGGAAAACTCCTCTATTGTTGGTGGGAGTGACAACTTGTACAGCCACTTTGAAGATCAGTATGGAGTTTTCTCAGGAAAATGGGAATCAGTCTACCTCAATATCCAGCAATTCCTCTCTTGGGCATATACCCAAAGAATGCACATTCATACAATAAGGACATATGTTTCACTATGTTCACAGCAGCATTATTTGTAATAGCCAGAACCTGGAAACAACTTTGATGGTCCTCAACTGAATAATGGATAGAGAAAATTTACACAATGGTACATTGGGTTATAATGTGGTACATTTCCACTACTCAGTGGAAACAAAACAAAAAAAAAAAAATAGGAATCTTGAAACTCATAGGTAAATGGATCGAACTAGAAGAAACCATCCTGAGTAAGGTAATCCAGTCACAAAAAGACAAACAAGGTACTTACTCACGTACATATGATTTTTAGACATAGAGGGATGGGTTACCAGCCTACAATCCACACCACCAGAGGAGCTAGGAAGCAAGGAAGACCCCAAGAGAAGATTGCATAGTCTCACAAAGAAGGGGAGGGGTACAAGAACCCCTGAGAAAATTGGGAGTATGTGGGTGGGGGAGAGGAAGGGGGTGGGAAGGGGAGAAGATGAAAAGGGGAAGGACGAGAACAAGAGGACTGAGACAGGGGAGGAATAGAGGAGGGCAAGAAAGGAGAGGCCTTGATAGAGGGAGACAGTACAGGTTTGGAGAGAGGTCTGGCACAAGGTAATTGTTAGGGGATCCACAGGGATCACCCCAACTAAGTATCTAGGCAGTGGTGGAGAGGCTGCCTTTGATGCCTTTCCCCTATAATGAGATTGATGTCTACTCTGGTTACCATTCCTAGAGCCTTCACCCAGTAACTTATCGAAGCAGAAACAGGTACCCACAGCTAAGTACTGAACCATACTCCTGGAATCCAATTGTGGAGAGGGAGGAGGGATGAGCAAAAGATCCGCGATGGTCATGGAGAAACCGGCAGAAACAGTTGAACTGACCTAGTGAGAGAATGGAGACACTAGTTGTAAAGTTAGGGAACCAGAATTGGACCAAGCCAAGCCCTCTGAATGTGGGTTCCAGCTAGGAGGCCAAGACAGTCTATGGGACCTCTAACCGTGGAGCCAGTGCTTATCCCTAGAGCACATATAGATTTTGGGAGCCCATTCCCTATGGAGGGATACTAATGCAGCCCAGATACAGCAAGGAGATCCTAGGTCCTCTTCCAAATGATGTGAAAGATTTTGAGGTACCCCATGGAGGGACTCATTCTCCCTGGGACAGAGGGGTGAGGGGGTTGTGGGGGTTGGGGGAGAACATAGGAGGATAGGAGGGTGAGGGAGTGGGCAGATGGGTATGTAAATATGAGTGCCTCTAAAATAATAAAAATAAAAACAATAACTGCACTTTCTTTTGATTTCTCTCAGGCATTTGCATTGCAGAATACCTGCTCTAGCTCATAGCATACATCATGTCACCTGCAATTTTCTTTCATTTTGCTGGTTTCATAAGTGTGTCTACCAAATCTGAACTTTATATGAGTATTATCTTAATTATTCCAAATTTTTCATTCCTCTTATGACTATTCTTTCTCTCTTCCTTTTCTTGTTTGGATCACAACACCTTAGCCACCAAATATTTACCTTCTAAGATCACCTAAAACTCTTCTGACATTATGCATTGCTCCATAACTCCAACAAAGTCACACTTGGGTCAATATTACATGTGTGTTCTCATGCAATTCTCTAACAAGCTTAACACACACACACACACACACACACACACACACACACACACACACACATACAATTGCTATTTCTCTCATTTTCCTGGAACTTCAACACGTTCTTTGACTTCTTTTTACATTTAATTTCCACCTTGATGCAAAATAAACAAACTAATGATGGCCATGGTATTAGCAAAAAATCATCTTCAGTACTGAAACTGATTGAAAGCCCCACCACTGCCATTTATTCTTTTTTTAGAAAGAATCCATTCCTTTACTTCATCAGATTTGTTTAATGCAATTCAAAGGCCAGTCTTAATGACCAAGTGATATCATATTGAGTATGATCTCCAAAACCTTCCTTCACAATGCTCTTCTACTGTTTAATTAGTGTACTTTCATTTATTCCAAAAAGGAACAACAGTCCTTTGACCTTGCTTTACTCTTTATTTTCACAATCTTACTTAATTTTCAAAGCAACAGCAAGAAAATTTTCATATTTTTCTGCTTACAACCATTATATATAATCCCAATAACTCATCAACATTCAAGTATCTGGTTCTCTTCTCAAGAAAATGTATTGTGAATGCACTTATACCCACAGTGAATCTGCCAAACTCATGAACACTGTGTCCCTGTACCTTTACCCACAGGGCATCTGCCACACTCATCCAGTGGGTCCCTGTATCTTTACCCAGAGGGCATCCGCCACACGAATGCAGTGTGTCTCTGTACAATCTGCTACAATCATGCACAGTGAGTCACTATAAAGATACCCACAGTGCCACACCCACGTTCAGACTTCAATCCACTCCTGCCCATTTATTTAAGTCCTGAATTTAGTCTTAACACTTTCATCTGTTCTTTAACAACTGATTTCTCCAGAATTTAATTCTATTATCTCTCTTTTCAACATGCACATGCTGCTGTGGGGTCTGGATAATTTCTTTTATGATAATAATTATTTTTGTAATATTCTGTAATTCCAAAGTCTATATATTTGTAATCCAGTTTTCACCATATTTAATGTCAAGATGTTTGCAAAATCCCAAAGAAAAGCTTTTACTCTTTATGTAAAAATAAAATGGACTCATTATCACTCACAAAATGCTAATTTGTTAATAAGTGTTTTTCCAAATTTGAGTCATCTATGAGAAGTCAAAGTGAATCTGTAGTAGAAAATCTTTTGTTCTTTCTTTGTTTATTCTCAAATAGAGACAAAGTCCCAGTTTTCTACCGTCTTACTTTCTGAGCACAGGCCTTGATTACATTTTCCAATGGTGTTGACTAATATCCAGTAACCCCTAAAGCCAAAAGCTCTACAAAAGAACAGGTAGCATACAGTCTGTACGTAATTTAGTTTTCTTTTGTATTTAAAAATAAAATTAACATCTAAAGAGATAGATGATACAGAAACACATACATATAATCATACATATTCACATATAGACAGATTGATGGTGATTATCAAAGAAAAGAAGATAGTTTTTTTGATTAATATATGATTGAGTGTCCTAATTAAAACTCTGGGGGAATCTTCTAGTACCCAATATAGTCCTAACTGTAAAATGATTAATGGGCAATGGCCACTCATTTTTTTTAAATAGTTTCTTGGCTTTTCATGTAAGTGCATAAGGTAAATTCTTAAGGCAGTGTCAAATGATGCTACCTAAATAACAAAACAGCATTCTCTATTGTATAGGCCAGTTTATCTGCTGCATTGACAAACTGGTATACTGTAATACCTGGCCCTTGGTGACAGCAGATGAGTGAAGGAGACAGAAAGTATCGGCCTATAACTTGTGAGAAAAAAGAGCTGGCACCTCAGCATATGTCTAAATTCTTCTCAACTACTTTCCAAACAATAAACAGTCTCACTTTGGCTTACATGTTATTATTTTTAGATGTTCTGTTATATGTAGTTGAAATTAATTCCAATAAATAAACCAGAACTTTGGCTGAATCTGAAAGAATAAGCAATCTGGCAATCCTCTGCCTCCATTTCCCATGGCAACAACTGGCTGGAATAGAGCATCATGTTTAAAATACTACATTGTCTTTCCCTCTGGGCTCATTTATTTAACAACTAATGTTGATTGCATTTTGATAACAATAACACTGAAATCCAGGATTCAGTTTAATTTCTTTAACAAAGCATCCATGGATTTTAATGGCATGTTGCTTAATTGCCTTCTCAATGTTCTGTTTTACATCCCTTATTGTCAACCTCAACTAATCCCTCTCCTTGTTTTATTGTATGGAATCAGTTAACTTCTACTATGGGGGGGTACATTCCAAAACAGTCAGTAGGAAGTCTCCCTGTCTCTCATTTTTTTTATGTTTTTTTTTAATTCTTACATGGACTAGAAGAAGACCAATATTCCAATTTTTTAACCTTAGTGTCTTGATTTTATCACTATTATCAAGCTCTGTGAGCATTAATAAATAAAATGTAGCATACAGAGAAGCACTGAGATAACCTACTATGTAGATCCAATAATCACAATGGCTACTTAAATAATAGCAGATAACATACACATCACAGACACTGGAGAAATGAGTTCCTCATATCCATGTAGGAATGAACAGTATGTTACTGACTGCATTAAGTTGTTGAGGTGGCACTCTAAACTCAAGTCTTACAAATGGTTTAATTTTTGAGATTTTCCACTTGACATTTAAAGCCTGGTTTTGGCATCAGTTTACTGACAGTGGGGAAATAGAACATTTGTAAGAGAGGGGATCACTGAACCAGTCTCTTTCTAACATGTAATTTGCACCTAGAATACTCTCTTAAACACTTCTCTGTCCAAACATTGCATGTAGCATGAGTTGATCAATTGTTCAATTCAGGCATTCACATCCTACTACATTGAATTACATTTACCATTCTCACACTTACAATTAATTAGCAGAGCACATCTAATACATATTTCTTTAAGATATATTGCTTCTCAAGGATCATTTACTCAAACAAATCCAAAAGTAAGCATCCAGATACCAAGGGAATATGAAAAATGCCATTTTTATAGATAGTAATTGCCAGAAATTTAGAATAGTAAATCAAAAGTTTGAATATGTTGCTTAGCAATCTGTACTTTCCTTTTCATACATGTAATTCAGGTAACAAGTTCACATGACAGAAAACACTTAAAATTGGGGCTCTTTGAGAAACTGGGCTGTCTTATTATTACACTCTATATAACCTTTTAGGGCATTACTTTGGCTTACCAACAAAAGTGCTTTCAGCACTTGAGACATGCCATACACTTGAAGACTATGACTTCAATAAACACATATGAAACACAGGATTGTAAGTCAAGTTTTTCATATTTTTTTTTCAGTTTGGTAATTGCTTGCTGTGGAGGTTGGTTAAGATTTATATTAGATAAAGTTGATAATGTAGTGATTTGTCAAAGTATCTAGTTCTTGGTGTCAATCTGTGTAGTGAAGTTTTTGGGTGTAGTTATTTACTAGAGGAGGGGATTTATTTCCATGTATTTAGAACCAAATCTCTATAAGTATCTGTGAATAACAGAAAATGACCTTTCCAATAACTGTATTGACCAATCATATGCCCTGTGTACAAAATAAGCCTGACCATTTTGATTGTAGATAAAAGTGGACAGCAACTGTTATTCACCATAGTAATAGAACATGTACTGAATTGACAAAACATTTCCGTTGCTTTTACAATGAAAGCTATAATGTCAACACCCTTTTTCATCTAGGAATCAAAGTGGATATTCACATCAGTGTTCTAATTCAATAAACATGTTATATAAATTGAACCAGCTGACAACAATTAAAAATCCTTGAGCACAGAAGTTGCTTATGATTGTTACCTGCAGAAATATTTGTAGGTGATAAATAAAATTTTGAAAATATGTTGATACCAGTCAGTACTGTTTCTACTTAGATGGAAGAAGCTAGGTTTTATATTCCTGATATAGAGGTAATAAAAATACTAAACAAGCATTAGTATTTGTTCCTAACTTATCAGATAAACTACAAGCATTCATGTCTTTCTAAATAATGTTCATTTATTGAACTTAGAGAAAGTTGGTGTCAGGGCCACTCCTGGATGGCTCCTCACCATGTTGTATGTAGTACTTGGTTTTCCTGTCTCCTTAGTGATTTTCTGATGTTTTTGCTCATAACCTTTTCTCCCTGTCCTTGCCAGCCTACACCACACACACTAAGTTACATATCCACTTGAGTTTTCATTTTCCTTCTTAATAGACCTTGAAATTTCCTTCTTAATGCCAACAATTAGTCAAACTGAGGATTCTCATTAACTGTGCAGGTTTCCTTACTAACGTCTTGGGGTGATATATTTTAACCTTGTGCATATTTTTGAGCACCATAATATATTCAATGTGCTGTTGCCTCACTTTAGCTAGTAATTTCTTTATTTTCCAGGCCAGACTGTGAAGGGATCTAGAGGCTTCCTAACCCATTTACACTAGTTTAAAGGCCGGGTTTTTCAGATTGCCTTAAACAAATGAATGTAATTAATGATAAAATATTTACAGCTATTTTCTGAAACAATGCCTTGTGCCTCAGGTTCATTGTGATTATTAGATAAGATATGTTATGTATATGAGTTTGTTCAAAAACAGCTTACAAAATACATCTGTGCTAAATATTGGAATTGGAGCTCAAATATGTATTTTTATTGGTTAAAAATGTCAGTAAACATATAACTTTCAATAATATAGAAAAATCTTTAACATATTTAGTATTAAAGTAGCGAGATTCAAAATTGTAGTCTCATGGAAGCAAATGGTCCAATTTACACAATGTTTTCTTGTCTCCAAGTAACAGATACTCAGTTCCTCTCTCCATAAACAGTGGAATAATAGTCACAGGCTTTTCTTAGTGCACTGGGCCAAAATGCTGAAATTCTCCTTCTGTCATTTTTTTGCCTGCTCCCAGAATATGCATATGGAAAGGGAGAACTGATCTCTGCAGCAACATTCCTGCTGCACAGCCAGGGTCAAGATTGCATTTAATTTTGTCTCAAAATAGTGTCAGCCACATTACAGGACAGGAATGAAAAGATTCCTGCTGTGGATACAAAGACAAGGCAATGGAAGCTCAGTACTTGCTTTTTACTTCTCCCTATGCCTACTCTACACATTGGAAGGTTTCCCCCTCCTCTCATCTGGAGCAGTAATGAAAAATTATGAATAGATTTCTCTCTGAAAGTTAAATTTTGTTTTGCTTTTCCCAGGATATGCATGAACTAGAAAAGAACACTCATTTAATAAATCTACACATTTCTGATGGCTCAATGGGCTGATTAAAAAACTTGATACAGTATGCAATGTTATTTAAAACAAAAGCAGAGCTTTTTTTTCTCTTGGAAAAGAAAATTCTCTGAACATTGATGAAGGAAAACCCAAATAACATAGCTGTTTATGTGAATCAGCTGAAAAGGTCTAAGTGGATTACTAAAATAAAGCCAAACATGATTCCTTTAAGAATGAAAAGGAGGTTAAGCTTTCAGTAAAGTATTATTCATGAAGTTTTGGGTCCAATATTTGGGAAATTAGCATTTGTTTTTTATCCTTAAATTGAGGAAACTGAATAAAAGACAGAAACTAGTTTGTTTAGATTAGTCAAATCCCTACAGCTTCCTAAGAATAAAATGATTTCTCAAACAATAAGAGTTCTGAGGCTTTAACGGTGGTGATTAGTAATTATTTATGACTAATACTGTGATTATTTTTCGAAACAAACAGATTACAAGAATTATAAAATAATGTAGGAATATCCAATTTATGCTGAACAACTAACTCCTTGTGGCCTAATGCAGTTGAAATAAAATTTCACTGAATTTAATAAAAATGAAATAATTCCTAGTTAATAACTAATGAAACATTATATGTCTAGTTTTCTAGAAAGCTGAAGTTTTTCTTTCAAATGTATTTTGTGTTTCACAATAATATTTTTTTAGAAAAATTTATATGGCTACATGGTTAGGTCATCCCTCAACTTTAAAAATGCAGTACAGTAAATATAATAAGATATTCTTTTGTTCATTAAGCAAAGCTGTAGCCTGTTTTCATTCTTCTCATAGATCCAGTAGAAATGAAAACTTAATAAGCCAATACAAATATACCTATTTCTGCATAGACCCAGGGCATGTTTGCTGTATCACATTCTTCATCCTCAGGAGACTATTGACATTATTTGTAAACTGTAGGGAATTATGTTTTTATATCTATATAAAAGAGCCTGGACAAACTCCATCATTCATTTTTAAAATGTAAGTTTTTGGGGAAGGTATATAGCTCATTGTCAGAATGCTTGCTTAAAAGGATCATCACTGTGGCCTTGACTTACAAGAATAATAACTATTAGAAATAATATAAATAAATGAAAAATTTAAAACATATGGTGCAAATCTGTGTAACCACAAGACTTGGTAAGTTAGAGCACTACAACCTTTTGCTAAAGGTATAACTTCGATTTATATGTCTATCCTTATGTTTCTAAAACAGAGGTATTGCTATTAGTTGATCAAAAGGTTAGGTTCTCTGATAGCTAGCTACAACTATCATTATACAGCATGAAAAATTCAAAGTATTTATTAAATATTATCATAGCTTGTACTTTACAAAGTGAACTTGGAAGAATATAGATTTCGATGTAGTGATTATTGCTTTGTCAATTTCCAAACATAGTTCACAACAAAAAGATAAGTGTTTTACAAACACCATTTATTCTGCTAACACTTATCTTCAGAATAGCTGATTCTTTGAGTAATACAGAACTCTCTACAGGAGAAACTTCTCTATTAACCTAGGAAGAGAATACTCATTCCTTTAGTTTTGTAGGAATATCAAGTGATAAGAGCAATGCACATTTTAGAATAGTATATTATTCAAAACTTTCTAAGTACATAGTAAGAACATGTACACCTAAGAGAATGATATAGGGAAAACTGAAAATGGGAATTACACCTCAATTTGTTGGGTTCTCTAATATTCACAAAATACCTAGTTGTTATTGACAACAAAGCTGTAAGTTATTGTAAGTGGAGATGGGAAGAGAATTCTTTGGCACTTAGAATTTCCCTGCTGATTTAACAAAGTAACAACAATAAACTGAACTTTTGTTTCATAGGGCCACAGTCAAATGTGGAAAACCAATCCGCTTTATAGAACACTAACTTAAAGAAAATTAACTTGTTTAAAAGACTAAATAGGAAAGTAACCCAGTGATAGAATAAAATGCATATTAATCAATTGTAGTTCATTAAATGATTTGTTATAATATATTTACTTGGCTTGTGAACTCTGCACATGGAGGAAAAATCATTTCAGATACCTAGAAGGAATAAGGTGGTTTTGAATAATACACTAATCTAAAATGTGCACTGCTCTTACCACTTGATATTCCTACAAAACTAAAGGAATGAGTATTCCCTCCCTAGGTTGATAGAGAAGTTTCTCATGTCGAGAGTTCTGTATTACTCAAAGAATCAGCTATTCTGAAGCATTCAGCTAGGATGGAGGGGCATGCATGATCCTTGTGCTTCAGCAGATGGCATAACTGAAGGACTGCCAAGGCATCCATGCTAAATGACCCACAATTACACTGAGAAATGCCTAAAAGCTAGAAGGCTAAAGGGAGCAGCTTCCAGGAGTCATCCACATTATTATTTTGTCACGAGTTATTGCATGCACTGCACATTTAAAATGATTTAATGTTTCAGGCTCTCTATTCTGCATTTAATTGTCAGGTATGCTACATTTAACTTCCCAGTAGTTTTAGGCAAGATATTGAAAATTCTGATATTCATAATTGGAAATTTTATAGTTTTTTTATAAAAAATGAAGTATGTCACAAAATTGTTTTGAAGATAACACAAAATTCCTGATGATAACACACAAAATTCTGATTTGTCACTGAGATTGTCATTTTAGTATGCTGAGTTCGGTTTTGTTGAGATTTGATCTTTTTTCTTGCTATTACATCAGACAATCATCTTGTCTACCCTGCAATTCTAAAAGTATCTCAGAATCATAGTGAAGCCAAGGTGACAAGCAACACAGGACACCAATGAATGGTGAAGACAAGTATGTGGAGATAAACATTCTTATCAAGTCAAAGTATTTTTTCACAATATATAATCTGATGTTCAAATTTGTATAACTTAAGTTACTGAAGCATATTTTCTTAAAATGTTTAAGACTAAATATATGTTTTGATGGAACCATTTTAATGTATTTTGGGCCACTGTGTGATGGATCAGACTACAACACTCTGAATTGCACTATCAACACAGGCTAAGTAAAAAGTAAACTGTGGAAAGAAAGAACATTCTGAGGTACTCTCCTAATTAACTTGCAAAATTAGAATGAAAAGTATTCACATCAATATCTGTCAGTATTACTTCAGGAGTAATATTCCATGTACATGCATACTTATGTATGTTATTCCAGGCAAAACTGAACAAGTGAGTACAACTAACACAATAAACACAAAAATTGTTCTATTTCTATATGTGATTTTATAAGACAATCTCTCTTTTAAAAACACAAGTATTAAGTCCTTCCCATTCCATACAGTATCTTGGAGATATGAAAAAAAAAAAGGCAAAGCTCTTTAGAGATAGAAAGAATTCTAAATAAACAAGAAAGCAGATGACACAGTGAATACATCAATTTGCTGTATAGAATCTTTCCACAGAGTATGGATTCACCAGAATCATATTACCAGTAAGTACATATTTGTTGTTTTCCAAATAAATGTGTAAGAAATTATAGCACTTGCCAATAGGACTACTTCTGAAGTAATATTATATGAACATGCATTATGTTATGCCAATCAAAACTGAAAATTCTGTCTACCATTAATTAATTAATAATTGATTTAATTCTACAAGTGTTATGTCTTAAACACATAACATGTGTTTAAGTTATAAATTGTTATATTAAATTATAATCCTAGCACTTGCTCTGTAGACCAGGTTGACCTCCAACTCACAGAGATCTGCTTGCCTCTGCCTTCCGAATGCTGGGATTAAAGGCATGTGCCACCAAGGCCGGCCTTTATAGTATTTCTTATTTATTTGTGATGTAAAAAGATTTTCAGACCAAAATACTAAAATAAAATGTGTTCATGTGGGCTAGAACTATTTTACTAAATACTGTTTTAAGTGGCATATCTCATACAGAAAAATTTACATTAAAATATTATATTTCATATTCAGTTATATAGTTTTAGTAATTTTTAAACTTTATTGTCTTTTGTATCGTATCTATAGTCAGAAAACATGGAAGTTTTAAACGAGTCTTATTTGGTGATGACACAGAAGAAAGATAAATAAGTCTTTAGTTGCTGTCTCGAGAGCATAGGTAAAAGGGTAGAGTCAAGCGAATAAAATTTAAAAGCGTGTCTGTCTTCTTAGAGGTGGATATAGAGTCGGCAAGTCAGAAGGAGTTTATTATGTTCACATAATCTGAAGAAAAACAGTAACACCATGGATACCATCAAATGTTATAAAATTCTGTGCTGTATAAACATGGATAATATCAAACATGCACTGCACACTTAAAATGAATTAATGTTTCAGGCTATCTATTCTCGATTTAAATGTCAGGTATGCCACATTTGGCTTCCCAGTAGTCTTAGGCAAGATGCTGAAAATTCTGATATTCATAGTTGGAAATTATATTTTTTATAAAAATGAGCTATGTCACAAACTTGTTTTGAAGATAAAACAAAATTGCTTATTCAATATGAACACACTTTGAATAGCTAATGCTTTCTTAAATATTGTAATTTATTGTATCCTTGTAAGCTTTTAACCATGTTACCAGAACAGTCACATTAATGCTTGCATTAATATATAATTCAGTTACATGTTATGTGTTTAAGACATAACACTTGTAGAATTAAATCAATTATTAATTAATTAATGGTACACAGAATTTTCAGTTTTGATTGGCATAACATAATGCATGTTCATATAATATAATATTACTTCAGAAGTAGTCCTATTGGCAATAATGTGATCTCTTAAAATTGGCATACGTATTATTGTTGCCAATTGCATTTAATATATGACAAACTGATGGGATTAAGTTCACAAAAATTATCAAGTTAAGAAATCTAATCATTCTAAAGCTAGGAATAGAATTAGCACTGACTGTTTCTAGAGATAACATTCAAACTCTCCAAAAATTCCAGTTATTCCTGATGACTGAATATTCTAAAATAAATTATGCAGTTAATATGAATCTTTCATTCTTTTTGTCACTAACCAAGGTTCTGTGTACTAATGTTTATACTGTGTTAAAACTAATAACAAATATTAATTGAAATTAATAAATTGAGTAGGAAAATATGAAGTTTATTATGGTAATGAAAAAATGCAAATTGCTTCAAGGACACATCAGTGAATATATAATGGAAGTCTAATATCAGCTTTTTAAAAAACAAAATTATTATTATTGCCAAGTTCTTTTTTTCAAACTACCTCCCATGAATGGGAACAGTTTTATTGCTTTAATTTCTGCTGTCTAAAAGCAAAGAATTCATGTTATAGGGAATCGCTAAATGAATGAACAGAGCATTAAAAAATGATATCCTAGGACATACATAATGTCATATAAAATTCACTCTTAGATCTAATAAATTTTGAATTTTGTCATGATAAATGTGATGGTCCTTTTTTTTCTTGCCTGAGTTTCTGAACACTCATACCATTTACCTATTTACAAAATATCCTTAAATTTTAGCCATTCTGACAGGTGTGACATGGTATCTCAGAGTTGTTTTGAGTTGCATTTCTCTGATGGCCAAGGATTTTGAGCACTTTCTTAAATGTCTTTCAGCCATTTCAGATTCCTCTGTTGAGAATTCTCTATTTAGTTCTGCACCCCACTTTTTAATTTCATTGTTTGGTGTTTTGGTGGCTACCAATGACAATCTATGCTGGAGAGGATGTGGAGAAAAAGGAACACTGCTCCATTGCTGGTGGGAGTGCGAACTTGTAAGACCACTCTGGAAATCAGTATGGTGGTTGTTCAGAAAAATGGGAATCAGTCTACCTCAAGATCCAGCAGTTCCTCTCTTGTGTATATACCCAAATAATGCACATTCTTGCAAGAAGGACATATTTTCAACCATGTTCATAGCAGCATTGTTTGTAAGAGCCAGAACCTGGAAGCAACCTAGATGCCCCTCAACTGAAGAATGGATAGAGAAAATGTGGTACATTTATACAATGGGTTACTACTCATCAGAAAACAGCAATGGAATCTTGAAATTCGCAGGCAAATGGACGGAACTAGAAGAAACCATTCTGAGTCACAAAAAGACAAACATGATATGTACTCACTCATATATAAATTTTAGACACAGAGCAAAGGATTACCAGCCTATTATCCTCTTCACCAAAGAAACTAGGAAACATAAAGGACTCTAAGGGATAAATGCATGGACCCCAGGAATGGGAAGGAGTAGGAACTCTTGAGCTAATTGGGAGCATGAGGGTAGGGGAGAGAGAGCTGCCAGAATGAGAGCAGGAGAAGAGGAGAGGAGAGGACAAAATGGAGGAGCAGAAATATTGGGTTGGGGGAAGAATAGAGGAGAGCAGGATGAGAGATACCATATTAGAAGGAGCCATTATAGGTCCAAGAAAAGATCTGGCACTAGGGAGATTTCCAGAGACCTACAAGGATGACACGAACTAACAATCCAGGTAATGGTGGAAAGGATAACCTTAGTGCCCTTCCCCTAAAATGAGATTGATGACTACTTTTTATGCCATCCTAGAGACCTCATCCAGTGGCTGATGGAAGCACAGGCAGACATCCACAGATATACACTGAACTGAACTCTGGAACTTAGTTGCAGAGAGAGAGGAATAAAGAGCAAAGGGGTGGCTACCAGCCTGGTGAAACCCACAGAAACAGCTGGCCTGAACAAGGGGGAACACATCGACCTCAGATGCTGTCTGGGAGGCCAATACAGGACTGATCCAGACCCCTGAACATGGATATCAATTAGGAGGCCTCTGCACTCCAGGGGGGCCCTGGTAGTGGATTAGTATTTTTTCCCTGGTGTAAGAAGGGACTTTGAGAGCCCATCCCACTTGAAGGGATGCATTCTTGCCCTGGACACATGGGGAATGGCCCAGACCCAGCCCTAGATGATGTTGTGGACTTTGTGGAGCCCCTGTTGAGGGCCCTATCTTGCCTGGGGAGTGGAGGGTGGATGGAGTGGGGGTAGGTCGGGGTTGGGGAGGCGGGGTGGGGGTAAGGGGAGGGAGAGGGAGAAGAGATTGACATGTGAAACAAGCTTGTTCCTAATTTGAACTAATAAAAAAATCCTTAAATTATGGAAAATTTTGAAACTCAATCTGTAAAGCAAATTCTGGGCTGTTAGCTCTCTACAGAAACCACTTTTAGTAAATTCTAGCCAAGGGTTCATATTTTGCATGGAAGTTAAGACTCATTAGAATTAAGGGCTCTGTTTACCTCATAGAGGAGACCTAAGATCACAAAGAAGGTTAGTGGAAAATGTAAGAGATAATCAAAGCCTTCTTTAAAATAGTTATGTTTGTTTGTTTTTCGTTTGGTTTAGTTAATTTTTTATGATTTTCTAAAATCTATAACAAGAATTTTACATTCTGAAACATGAGAATATTATGTTTTCATGCAGGTTTAACTTTATTTAAAATAATAAGCATTTACCTCCAGAAACAGCTGACCTGAACAAGCGGGATCTAGAATGACAGTTGGGAAACCAGTATAGGCCTGAAGCAGGCCCCCTGAAAGTGGTGTCAGTTAGGAAGCCTGGGCTATCTATGGGGCCTCTGGTAGTGGATCAATATTTATCCCTAGTATAAAATTGAACTTTTGGAGCCCATTTCCCATAGAGGGATACTCTCTCAGCTTAGACACATGGGGGAGGGCCTAGACCCTGCTACAAATGCTATGACAGACTCCTAAGATTCCCCAATGGAAGGCCTCACCCTCTCTGGGGAGCAGAAGAGGGATGGGATAGGCTGGGTGGGGGCACTGGAGATGGGAGACAGAGGGAATTTGGATTGACATGTAAAACAAGCTTGTTTCTAATTTAAATAGAAAAGTAATATTAAACATTTACAACATGATATCATGCCTCTATGGAAGAAATAGTAATTAACTTGAGATTTATGGAGAACATATTAGTTAAGGAATGTATCTTTCTAAAATGGTTAATACTAATATTTGAATTTCAACATTACAAAAATAAAAGAGAGACTCCTTCCAATTTACTTTGAGGATTAATTTCAATTACAGTTTGAGTGTTAGGGATTAGTGAGGGTTAATAAGAGTGAGTTTAATGTTCCAGTAAAAAAAAAAAAAATCAGAATTCTTTTTTTTCAAATTTTGTTGTCCACCTAACATTTGAGCTAAAATACCTCATGTTGTGCAGGCCTTTTAAGAGCCAGTGAAACTATTGATTGTTTTCAATGTACATATAAAACATAAATCCCCGAAAACAGATTCCAATCTTACTCCTGCCTGATAAATGTGATTTGATATTTCTTACTATTGATGGCTATAGTTAAATTTTCTTTGCCAGAATTTTTTTCTGTTTAGAAGAAATAAATAAAAGTGTGCAAGTTATTGATTAGATTTAAAGAAAATATGTTGCTTCTTTTCAAGATTTATCACCGTAAATCTTTTCAAATTCTGTGATTAAACATGGCCATTTAGAGTTTACAGTTTACCTTTATATCATATGCAGTTCTTGTACTTCATACTATTTTTACATTTCAACTGATTTTCAGAAAATTTTTTGCTGTGCTTATGTGGTTTTGTCAATATAAAGTATACAAGTATGCCACAGTGTATACGTTTTCTGCATCATTTGTGTGTAAAATTATTTGGTTTCATCTTTGAATAAATCTGTCCCGAAGGTATTATATACCAAATGAGTTGAACCCAAGGGTGTTTTGCATCTACAAAACAGTATTCAAAAATGGGATAATGTTCAATTTTAGTGTTTTTGCTCGCATTGCATTCTGCATCCCCATGTTCGGCAAATCACACAAAAACAAAGCAATACAATACAAAAAAAAAATGTCATCTCATATTAAACACCACAAGGTCTGGCTTTGTAGCTGTTCCAGAACATTGCCCAGCTGTCCATGTCTGTCTGGGTTACTACTACTATATCCTAAGACATCACCACCTTCTCCCCAAATTCCACAAGAGCAGTTTCTCACCACCATGTTTGCTGTTGATAATTCAGTTTCACTGAAGGATTCATCATTACTGTCTAAACATAGTACTTCGATCATAACACTTGCTGGTTTTGAATTTCTATTTTATGTCAAATAAAACCAAATTTCCTTTCTTGGTTTATAACACATTATCTGGCTTCTGGCTTCTCTTTCTGTTGATCTGAATCCACATTGGTCTATGTCTATATTCTAGTCATTGGGAAATTCTTTCTATTCTTAAATGTACTATACTTACTTATGATTTAGCATATTTGCCACTTTGTGATTTATTGTCAGTATCTCTCTTGTACCATACCTTCAATTATCCATCAATTTTTTTTACTGTTCCCTTCTCTACTAATGTAGCATCTCCCCAGAAGTAACTCTTTTAACTACCCTTTTAAAAAGTTATCAACTTCTTTACCACTGTCCTCTGTCACTGTCATTTATTTGTATTCTACAGTTTTTTAATCAAATGTAAATTCAGATAATTAACAATCTGCAATCATTTTAGTTAGCCTTAGAATCATCACTGTTTGAAAATCTGCTTTAATAAATGGTCTGTTGAAACTGTTGAATCAATGAAAATATATTGTCATCTCCTAGACCTGTTTTCTTTCCCTTATTGATTTTATTTTATTGAATCTGGTATTACTAAATTGTATCTCTCTTCATGTTACCTACATAAAATACCTTGGATTCATACAAGCATCACTTGTTTTACTCCAAAAACCAAATTTATTATAAATTCTATGCTGAATATAGAACTATAATTGAAATGTCTACCAAAGTATGTATTGAAATGTTCCTTCCTAGTAGATATCATATTCCTTTCATGTATTCACAACTGTAATATATCATATATGAAAGTATGAATATTATTTCTACTTATCAAGTAGGTAATATCTTTAAAAGATAGAATTTAATAGGTACAATGTGAGCCATCCTTGTACAATCTTTTACATTGCAAAATGCTTGGAAAGTACATGGACTGGCTTATGATCAACAAATAATATTGAAAGTTGGTCTGAACTGACATTTCACCTAATTATATGTTATAAAATTTGAGGTATAATAGAATTTCATATCATATAATTGCATTTTTAAGGGTTATGGCCATTTCTAGCTATTGGTGTCTTAGTTTCAAGACTCATTCCTTATGATTCTTATGATACAACATTATGAAAATCTATACTCTATTGCTATACCCTAGAAGGGTCTCCTTGTTTTGTATTAATGTCTCACTCTGCTAAATCTTATATGAACCATGGTATCTAGTTGACAGAGTGTTTACAATTATGCCTAAAATTATAAGTGTCATCAATTCAATGCTTTGCTGATAATGAAAATTAAAACAATGTTTTTCTCTTTTATTAAAACCTGTTTTGTAGCATCAGAAAAATATGCATCAAAAATTAGACGGAATGAAACCACTAAACACTTAACAAATTTCAATCCCTTTTACACAGTCCAATACAGACATAGACTAATGTGTGGCCATTACTCAGAAATGTCAGGAAAGTTGCTAGCTCTAACACTTGACTAAGTGATGACAAATACATATTAAACCATTTTGTCTAGAAGCCAACAAAGAAACCAAAGTGAAATACACACAAAGAGGTCAAGTTCATTGGACTTATAATTGAGTCAGTTTAACTACAAAAATTAATATCAATAAATCAATATAAAATATAAATACATAATGCTTTTGGTAATTCAAAATTTTGACCTTAGTCACTTAAGAATATATATTTATACAAATCAATTATTTTGTAAAATAAAAGCTGACTGGATGAAAAAGTATGGATGATAGTATAGTACATAGCTACAGGCAACATTTTGTTTTACCATTAATTAATAATCCTGTTTATCTAAGTGGTAAGCATTTTTGTATGCACATTTAAATACTCAAATTACATACATTTATATCACAATTGTGTATTTCTTCCTTATTTCGTAAATAACCTTGGAATGCTGTTAAAAATATCAATTTATATTAGAATATATATTACATTGTATTAGTACTTCAATTATAAAAAGAAGTAGTAGAATATGGGCAGAAGTCTGGTTAATGGTGGTATTTCTCCTTTTACATCTCTTTCTAGGTAACAGGCACTATTTCTTTGATAATCAATAAGCAACATATCATTTATATTAGAGGCACTTCCATTTTTCACTGTATATTTACTTTCCCTGTCAATATGTTATAGCCAAGCAGGTTTTCTTCCCCTATCCATCTGCCAAGGAAAGAAATAGAACACAGTAATAAAACAAGGTGCAAAAGTGAGCAAGCACGTGGCTCTCCTTCTGACTCTGACTGTTACACCATTGGACATGAACAACTCCAAGCTACTGCTACACAACTGAAAATTAAGTTTTATCAAATAGTCTATGGACTGAAAATGTTTAGCTTTAAGAGGAGTTTAAAAGTATATACATCTTATTAAACTTTGTGCATAAATTTCTACATAGAAGTTATAGAATCCTAATTAAGAGTTCCATGATGATTATTTCTAAAGCAATAATATAATATCTTATTCAACTCTAGAATATAATACTTTACTTCTCAACTACTGTAAGTTAAAAAGTTATCTGTCATTTACTTAAGATTTTTTTAAAAAGCTACATCTCTTTAAAATGGATATTTAGAAAAATCTGAATATATGTACATCATGGTGGACATTATATATTGAAAAGGAAATGAAGATAACAGTAAATAGCTATCATTTAACAATATTGCTTGATATTTTAACTTAGTGAATAACAGTTGATAAAAAAGGATTGCAATGGCTAATGATCTACACTACTAAAGAAACATAAGGTGGTCTACTAGAGTAGCACACTGCCAATGATGTGTCATAATCTTATTCCTGTGATGCATATATCAGAACCAAATATGTTACAAACTCCTTGAGGTTAGAATGACCTCATATTTTTTCATAAGAAACAACCTACAGTACAATTAGCTCTAGGATCATCCAACCAATAAAGAACTTCAAACATGTTTTCAAATTTATCTTCCCTGGGTTTTGGAAATCGATCAGCAGCTAAAGTGCATAGGACAGCATATACAAGATTTATCATCAACCACATAAACACCAGTATGTGCCTGTAAACCAGCACTGACAGATGAAATGGTAAGCTCTGGATAGAGTGAAAGACCCTGTCCAAAATGCTAAGCTGGAGAAGCAATTGAGGAAAATACCTGACCCACACAGTCAAGTGCACCCACTTCAGACATGAGTGTGGGCAAACACACACACACACACACACACACACACACACACACACACACACACACACACACACACACACACTTATTAACTGCCATATGCAAGTCTGAGTCAGGAAGATCACTTAAAACTGGAATTTCAGCACCAACATCAAAAATATCAAAGAAAATGTTTCTGTAATAAACATGCACAGACTGTTTCTTCATGACTTACCAAATAGCCAATAATGACAGAATATGTATGGAGTGGTTACATTTTATTGGATCTTAAATTGGATTTAAATATGATGAAATTCCAAACCTTTATCATTTTAAGGAAGACTTGAGGATCTGCATAGTTCATATCTTTGGGAGGTCTAAGAATTAATCTCTTACGACACTAAGAAGTACCATATTCTTTATCAAGCAAATACAAGGCTAATATTGACAACAAATAAATACACTTTAAACTCTTAAGTCACTCTCCAACAAACTTTGTACAAAACCTGAAACACAACTCTATGTCAACAGTATGCTCTAATCAGTCTATTTTAAAACTAAATGGAAGAGAGAAATTAATAGACTAATCAATAGTTAGACTAACCAAGTGTAAACCAGTAACCTCAAATTGACAGTTTACTGCAGTGGAAAGACTACACTGTGCTTTAAAGATTTAAAGAAATCTCAAGATGATTTCTTCAGTAGTCTATCTAATTCAAAAGTATAATTCTTGAACACTTAATACATATTGACCTTGACTACTCTATTTTTGTTTCTAAAATCCAATCAAACTTTGATAACACAAAACATGGTTGACACCTGTTTATGTTGCTGCATTTCTTGGCCTGTAGTGCTTGGTATCATGGACCTGTAGTAGGTGAGCTCATGGACTGTAGCAGGCGGTATCATGAACTGTAAGCACTCTTTCTTTAGTTCTAATATTTAGAGTGAGCAGTATATTAAACTATTGACCTTTTTCCTGAATTCCATTTGTGTCATATGGAATCTATCCTTAAAAATAAAGCAGATTACTCTTTGAAAAAAAGTAAAAGGAAGATAAACCAAATTGTAACTAAATCTGAAATTAAATTGTTAGCATAATGCATATTAGCAATTTCTTCAAGTAAGCACCTTAAATAAAAATATATATCAACTAGCCAACAGAAGTGTTGAAATAGAAGCCATTAGTTAACACTCCACAATCCTTATCAATACACACTTCACCTTCACACTTGAAAAATCTTCTATGTCTCTATTCCAAGTAACGTTTATGAAAAACCGTAGAGCAAAATAATGTATTTTCTTTAGAGTGACCAATATAATTGAAGCCCATACTAAAATATCTGGGAATTTTATTTATACATAAAAGAAATACTGTTAGGAAAGGCAACTGCATTGTTTTCATGTTAACACAGTTATCCTAGCTTCCTCCTGTATACACATGAAAAAGTATTAGACAATAAATTTCTATGGCAACCACTTAAGTTTTACCATGATCTTAACTACAGTGTGAACCACAGCAGCTTAGAGCTTCTTTAAAGCCATTTAACTATGTAAGATACTCTGGCTGCTTTTCTTTCCCTTCCTCTTGGTCACAATTAAAAGCTTTTTATCTCATTGAGACGCATTAAAATATGATTTATCTAGAAACAAAATGTTTAAACTATGAACATGGAAATACAGTTATATAGAAAATAGAACACTTATTTATTAAGTAGAAAATAGCTAGCACTTCCAAATGAAAAATACATGAGAAAACACCTGTGTTATGTGTCCTGCTTACTTGTATGTAGCTCAATATAATATACATAAAAACTTATCTATGTAAACTAAATTGTGGCAGAGACACTCCACTAAAGTGAACAAAGCATACTCTAAAAAATAGCTTGTTATACTATGAAATCATAGGGCATGTTTTTTCTATAGGTATTTCATGTGTTTTATTATTTATTAAGATTCTGACAACATTAGTGAGATTGGAATCGATGTAAATATAATATAGATTCAGTGGTGTGGATATTTATCCTATGGCACACTCGTCTTTTACCTTATGTATTTTCTTTTATTCTAGGGAGAGAACTGCAAATTTAGCTCCACTGAATTTGAGAAAAGATACATTTGTCATAGATGTACTAAAAATATAAAGGGTCACTACCATTATAATTGGGAAACTGAAACCTTATTTCCAATCTGTTTTATAGCAATAGTATTTGTCTTTGTGTTTTAAAAATCTTTGAAGGTTGGTATGATGATTGCTCCACCTAAAAATGAGGTTTTGAGGTAAGAAGGAAATTGAATTAAATGTCATTCTACATTTTACCATATATGATTTAAACTACCATGCAATGTTCTTGTGCCTCACTTGTTTCATCTGTACAATAGAAAAACAATGTAAATTGCCCTGTGATGTTGAAACTTAAATGAGAGTGTAAAGTAGCATGTCTGGTTTCAAAGACTTAAAAAATCATCGAAGGATTATTCTGACACTTGACTGCTTTAACTTGACTTCTCCTTAGCAACTCTGTTTACTTACAGGCAATTTCCTTCTCAGTGCACACTTTCTATGAGAGACTCCTGATTCCTGACCATGTATCAATTTTAAAACCCCCTACTCTGCCTCAGTCCATTTTCTCAATAAATGCCACCCTTTCATGAGAGACATTACTGTCTTTCTTTTCTCTTTCTTTCCTTTCTTAAGGTCATAGCAGAGACGGCCCATCTCCTTCCTCATTTTTTTCCAGCATGAACAAATCTGTTGATTGTATAACAAAATGCAGTTTTTCCCCATAAAAGCTTTCATATGAAAAAAAATATAAGTAAATTGCAAGAGAACAATCATCTTCAATCTCATCATTATGAGATATAGTCCACAACCAAAGATTAAGAAAAATAAAAAGTGAATGCCCTTGGGAATAGTCATGATTTATGATAAAGATTTTTATTTTAAAGGTGTTAAAATAAATAATATATATTCCAGAACATCACTGTTCTAGGAAATTGTTTTCCTTTAGAACATGAATTCTAACTGGCAAGTCTAATTCCAGTTCCTCGGGGGCTTTCACTGAGCTTGCCTGGAATCTTGTGGTTTGAGTCTGTGGTCTTCTGGCTTTGCATACTTCTCAAGAGTGGATGTGTGGTAGAATACAGACCCCCCCATCAATATGTATGGTTTGTAACCTAACTGCTGATAAAATGGACTTGCTTAGAATTCCCTCAGGCATCTGCTTCAGACCAGAACTAACATTGGTCAGTTAAATTCCAATAGTTCACTGCTTTCCCTTGGTAATTACTGGGCCATAGCCAAAATTGGGATAATAAGAGCGAAACACTTTTTTAGGATAATGATTGATTTCCATAAAGATGAGTACTCCAACAATTTTCAATATGTAGTTGCTGGGGCGGGGAGGGTGGGTGGCCACTAATTAGTTTTACCGTTTTCAGCAGATGTTGAATTCAAAATGCCAGCAGCATTTCAACCACTAGTCATTAGGGCTGTCTTTCATGGAGGAGTGCTGACCAATGAAATCCCCTCTGTTTAACGAGACCGATCTAGACAGAGTCAATTAAATCAAATCTATGCTAACATCTCCAATATATATCTGCAGTGTGGGCAGCACCAACAAAACCAGCATTGATGGATTTCCAGTATTAATAACGGGATTCAGTGACGCATTAGGGTAGGGGCTGGGGGGGGGGCTTGTTAGGGTAAGACCATACTTTATGGACGGTGGGACAGCAGTAAAGTGGAAGATGAGGGGAGAGAAGGTGAGGAGAGTGGCTAGTGAATGTTTAAACATTAAGGTGATTAAGGAGAGAGCCTTTCCTGGGCCCGGAAATGAACCACCCCCAAGCGTCCCCCTCCCCCATCCCCCATAAACCCAAACAGAAAGCTGGAAAAATGTAAAGACCCAGATTTGAAAACATTTTCACTTTAATACTGAAAAAATATGCCATTATAAAATCCTCGAATAGAATTAGTAAGTTTCACGTGCTTCCTCTGTTCTTTGTTCCTACTTTATAAGTAAGATGTATACCAGCACACAATTGCTACCATAGGATCGCAGCCTAAGCACTAGAGTGACATTAATTGGTCATGCTTAACTGCCCCAGAATCTTTTTTCTTAAATAATTACACTGGTACTATAATAGAAATCATGGGTACTTATTTTACATTCAGATGGAAGGCATTATTGGATATGTATAGAAAAATATTCCCCCTCAGAAATTAAAATAAAGTCAAACATCACCATCAAAATAAAATAATCCAAAACAACCCTTAAAAACTTTGCTCAACAAAATACATCGTTAACTCATAAAATGGACGGATGACTAGCCATGCAAATGTCTTAAATAAAACCTTTACATTTTTTTTCACAGTAAACATACTCTCTGAACTGCCTACCAATCACAAATAATGGCAAAATGGCACTTTCTGATTATACTGTATTTTGTTTATAGAAAGTTTGATACGATGGGACTTATCAGGTAAGAGGATGGGTGCTGTGACGCCGTCTCCAATCGCAGTGGGGAGTTGGAGTTTGGGGGGGGGGGCAGAGTCCCTGGAGCGTGGTGTGGATTCCATGCGAGCCATGCAGCACTTTTTGTTTTTTGTTCTTGTCAGGAGTCAAAGTTATTTATTTACAATACATTCATGCCTTCGTGCAACTGCCCATCCCTGCATAACCAACAGGGAGCCATCTTCGGGCTATCCACGGGGGGGAAAAATAGATATCTATCTCTCTATATAGATGTGATATATGTATATATGTATAGAGCCACTGCAGCCAGCCCCAAGGGACTTTTGGCCCGAGCAAGGGCGCAAGGGCGCTCAATTCTTCTGGCAGGCCCCATGCTGGGCTTTCAGTCAAAAGGAGCTAGGAGCAAAGAGCTAGCGAGCTGTGCTTGCAGCTCCACAGTCTGCTCTTTGTTTTCAGACGGGAGCTTAGGGGCCAGACCCTCTTAGCTGAATGAGTTCATAGTTATTTATTTACTTATGTCCATCGGGGCTTGTGACACGCTAGATCTGGGTCAATGTTCTCCTGCTCCCCCGAGATGCTGGCGGCAGAGGAGGATACATCGCCTCCTTCACTCCTCCCCTTTAGGGTCTAGAGCTTAGTCTGAGAGTGAGTGAGAGCCGCAATCGTACACCCTGTGGGCCCCATCTGCGTTGTAAGGCCCATTGTGCCAGTAGGAAGAGTCACAGACTGTCTGTAGGGAATTAATTTCGGACGCTGAGGAATTGGCATCCCTTCTCTTGGACCGCTTTCGGTTCCTCAGGATAAACACGAGCATGCCCACCACGGTGAAGGCGGAGGTGACGAACACCAGCAGCAGTCCCGGGACCAACACGGAGATGGACACCCTGCTGGTGTCTAGGTAGGAGTTGGAGTGCGTCCCGGTCTCCGCCAACCCAGTGCTGTTTTTACTGTGCGAAGTTAACGTGGGCGAGATCCTCGCGTACAGCTGGGGGCAGATCTCGTCATTGGAGAGCAGCATGAAATCCTTCCTAAAGAAGTTCACCGGCGTCTCACACTTGAGGTCGCTCATCAGCACCTCGGAGCCCAGCCGTTCTGCCCATTGCTTGAAAGGCACAATGGTGCAGGAGCACTCCCAGGGGTTGCCATGCAGGTCTATCTGGATGATAGAGGTTAACTGGTCCAGCACCCCTGCCACTGGGAGGTACATGAAGTAGTTATTGTGCAGGCTGAGCTTAGACAGGGAGACCCCAGCAAAAACGTCCACTGGTAGCGACCTCAGCAAGTTGTTGTTGAGAATAAGAATCCTCAGCTTGGGCATGGCATTAAAAGTACCAGGGAGGATGAGCTGAATCGCGTTGTACTCCACGTTCAGATACTCCAGATTCTGCAGCCCAGTAAATTTCTCCCGGGACAGCGTGTCCAGGTAGTTGCTATCCATGTACAGCCACCTGAGGTCCAAGAGGTTCTTGAAAGTGTTGTTCTCTATGTTCGCGATGTTGTTGTTGCCCAGATCCAACAGAATGAGGTTCTTGTAATCCACAAAGTGTGATTTTCGGATGCTGTGGATCTTGTTATCTCGAAGGAAAAGCTCCTGCACATTGGAGAGCTTAGGCTTCAAATCAGCCAAGCTGCTCACGTTCCGGTTGTTACAGTTCATCTTTAAGCCTGAGCCTGGGATGTGGTCACAGCTGCAGCCTCCGGGGCAGGGCAAGCCTTGTACTGGGGGTTTGTTTCTGGCGCTCCCAGTTGCTATCGGTGGTGTGGGTTTGATTTTGAGCTGCCAGTTGCCCGGGATCTTTGTACCTCCATTTGGAACAGACCCTGGGGTGGCATGCTCGTCTTGCCCATTTGTCTTGAAAGGAGTTGGCAGGGGGCCAGGAGCGAAGGTCTCTTCCTGGGCTGGGGGAGCCGGGAGACTAGAATCCACTCGGTTTTTCAAAGGACATAAGTCCTGTTCAGTGGTTTCATTGAGGTCTTTCCCCTGTAGTCTGGTGGGGGCTTCGCAGACCACTCTGCCGATCAGGGCATTTTTGGGAATGTTCTCCAGCCATTCTTTCAGAGAGAGCAGATCACAGGTGCAGTCCCAAGGGTTATCCTCTAGCAGGATCTCAGCAATGCCAGGGATCTGCTCCAAAACCTCCTCATAAGGCAGTGTTTTCAGCCTGTTTCCCCGGAGGTCGAGGTGGGTGATGGGCACATACTGGAATACATTGGCAGGTAGGGTGCTGATGAGATTGTCGTTTAAAATGAGGACTTCCAACTTGTTCAAGTCCTGGAAGGCCCCCGGGTCTATATCCCGTAATAAATTAAAATCAGCCTGGAGGTATTCCAGATCGTCCAGCCCCAAAAAAGTCTGCTTTCGAAAAGACTTGATCTTGTTGTTGTTGATATGCAGCCTTTTCACCAGCTGCAGCCCCAGAAAAGCCCCCGGAACGATTTCATGCAAGCCATTGTTTTCCATATGCAAACTAACCGCATTATAAAAGTTAGCGAACTCATTAGGGAAAAGTCGAGTGAGGGAATTGCCATGCAGGAATAAATGGTAAAACTGGGAAGTCGGGGCGGTGAAGCGCTGCAGACTTGTAAAGCCCTTTTTTTCACAGTCTACGTGTAAGTCCCCTTCTATCTCATTGCAAGAACAGATCTTCTCTTTACAAACGTCCCCTGTAACGTTTCCAGCCGCAAAACAAAGAGACGTCTCCAGCAACAGAATCCAAAGCAGCATTTTTAAAGCGAGCAATTCATCCCAGATCTCATCACAAAGTAACAGCAACCATCCTGCTCGCCACAGACACAATTCAAGTTCATTTAGTGCTCCAATGTCCGATCCCAGAGAAAGAGAAAAAAGGGTTTGGGGGGGTGGGGGTGGATTCCTTCCTCCCTAACCCCCCCGTACTGCAATAGCCCAGACGCCAGTCAATAATTATATCCACAAACTATCCAGGCACATAGTGCAAGGCAAGCAGAAAAGAGGGGGGGGTGGAAAGTAGGGAGAGAGAGAGAGAGAGAGAGAGAGAGAGAGAGAGAGAGAGAGAGAGAAAGCAAACTACTCCCCCTCACCCTTTAAAAATAACCAAAATAAGTTAAATATATACCTGTAAAATTAAAAGGATAACGCACCCTTACAGAATCATGTTTGGAGGTCCTCATTAACCAGGAAGGGAACAATGCTAGCAATTAGAAGCAAGTGCACGTTAGAAACAACCAGGTTTGCAGCGTAGTACAGGCGCACTGCCTGTGATGGCTGTGCGTCGGACTGACCTTGCCTCTCTGATACAAAGCAGGGCTTTCGGCGGCTTCAGTGGTCCAGGCAGCTGGAGGAGTTCTTGTCTTGGCTGCGGGTTGCCCAGAAGTACCCCCGAGGTGCTGTCCAGAGCCCCCGGTGCTGAAATCACGCCCGTCCAAAAGACTCACACTGCCCAGCCAATGGCGCTGGAAAATTTCCGCAATCGCTGCGTTTTGTGGATGTCCATCCTGATCCTTTTCCCCCTTTGGCCGTCTTCAGCCCTCTTTTTTTCTGTGCTCCGGCCGGTGCCTACTAGCTCTTCTTTGCTTGTTCTCCTTCTCTTTCTTCTGCTCTTTCGGAATTACGTGGAGGGGGGAGGAGAGAGGGGGAGCGAGTTGTCTGAGGGAGGAAGAGAGCGCGAGAAAGGGGAGGAGGGGGAGTTGCTAAGAAGCTATGCTGGTTCCAGCCTGGTGCACTCTGAAAGATCTGACACCCTCTGCTGATCTGCAGTAGCAAAAATCCATCTGGTGAGGGAATGCTGAAAAAAAAAAATCCACGTATAGGGCAAGCGTTAAAAACGTGGGTATTAAAGGCTGTCGATCTACATAGAAGCTTATTTTAAATTGATTATTTAATTCTTTTTCCTTGCTAGAAACTTTACCCTTTCCTTTCCTTAAAGACCTCACAAACCCCGCGAGCTCCAGCGTTCCGAAAGCACGGCTTTTAAAACATTTATTTCCCAATGGCTTGAATAAAATTAGTGTCAGGGTGTCAAGCGAACAGCAATTTGAGGTAATTATATTGCACGCCATTTTCATCGGTGCTTTAAATGCATTTCTGCCTTCTCTGCGGTACAGCGTTTTATACTGTTTGATGCCTTTGGAAACTGTTTTATTTTTGCACATAGAAAGTGGCTATTTGAAATAGTGTGTGTGTGTGTGTGTGCCCGAGCGCACATATATATATATTACATAATATCACAATTTGGTGGAGAATATTTGTTCCCAGGTATATAATTGAAGCATATACTTTTCCATTTTAAAGTTGTTATAGAATTTCAGTCAATTTGGTCACAGAGAGTTAGGTTTTTCTGATGGTATTTCCTGGCTGTTATTTAAATCTGCAGAATGAAAGCACAGTGCATGGTTAAGATCTTTGATTTCAGACCACAAAGCTTTCAGTGACATTCAGAAAATGAGGGAAGGGGATGGTGAAAATTCCCAGATTGTGAGGCCTCTTAAAAACTCTTTGTTATTCTTTGGTATTAGGCACTTAGCAACCACACATCCATTCTCTCTCTCTCTCTCTCTCTCTCTCTCTCTCTCTCTCTCTCTCTCTCACACACACACACACACACACACACACACACACACACACACACAAGCACACAAGCACTCTCACCGGCAAACACATGCACTCACATACACAACTTACAACTTTCTATACCAGCTATGAGGAATTTAAAATACATACAAATAAGTAACAAGTTGTATCCTGACAGGAGAAGAGTAGAAATTCTGCTCTGTAGTCAGTAAAGTTGTACCTCCTCCCAGCTCACCCTGTGTAGATGAGGCTAGGGAGAGCAATGCTTACAGTTTCCCCAGGGAGAGGTCATCACCTTACTCAGACATACAACTCAAAAATGCAGTTTCTTTAAGAGCTGAAATTGAGATTCTGATTTTTCTTGGAATTCAGTAAAACTGACTTTTAACAGAGGTGACAGGTTTTCTTGTTTACAAAGTTACAAGAATATTAAGCACCTTTATAGAGTTTTGAATTTATAGGAGTTTTACAAAATAAACCAAATGTTCTTTGATTCCCCCCTACAGAGGGAGACAGGGTTTCTCTTTTTAGCTCTGGCAGTCCTGGATCTCTCTTGGTTGACAAGTTTGGCCTAATGTTCAGAGATCCACCTGCCTCTGCTTCTGCACGATGAGCATAGGGATCAAACATTAAAGGCATTGACCACCATCTTTTCTGTAGCTGAAACAGAGCTGATTTACTTAACAATATCTTCCCCTTTCAAATATGTCTTACCCAAGCTTTACAACTGTATAGGCCTGTAAATAATTTGCATGAAATCAAATATGCAAACATGAATACATTTTGGGAAAACTGAGGCATGAAAATTTGCAAGCAAAACTGGTATTGGGGAATTTCCAAGACTAGGGAAATTATAGATATATTCAAAGGATTTATTTACATGTTTACTTATTTATTTATGGATCTGGAAACTAATAAGTTAAAGGGAAAGAAATTCATGCATCATATATATGAAAACTGATGCATTCTTGA
This sequence comes from Cricetulus griseus, assembly GCF_003668045.3. Lineage (NCBI taxonomy): Eukaryota > Metazoa > Chordata > Mammalia > Rodentia > Cricetidae > Cricetulus > Cricetulus griseus. The sequence goes on from NW_023276807.1 coordinate 260,001,126, forward strand.
GAAAATTTGCTTGGAGGAATGACAAAGACACTTGACTCTTGTGGTGTGTGTGTGTGTGTGTGTGTGTGTGTGTGTGTGTGTGTGTGAGTGGGTGATTTCTTGCAGCTTGCAGCTTCTTATTTTTTTCTTTTTAGGTTAACTAATTTCTATGTGCAGGGAAAGGAAACTTACTTCATCACAGACAATTTCAGTAAGGGAATGCTATGCAACTGAGAACTCTAGACTGGGGAAAATAAATGGAACAAGAACATTTCTGTTTCAATATAAACAATAGAACTTAGAGCTAAAACATGCTCCCTGAAGCCATGACCATTTTATAAGGTACCTTATGTCTGATTTGAGGATGAGAGGAATACCCAAGTCACTGAAACAAAATCAGAGCAAACAAAAAAAACAAAAGCCCTAAACACACTGGCTGGTTAGAAGCAGTGTTCCTTGTAGTAACACAAGTCACACCCTCACCAGGTGCTGACCTTTTATTTTGACATACCAAAGAGTTCTTTACATGAAGAGACCCAATCAACAAATTTCATCTTATTAAAACAAACAGGTTTTAGTTAACTTAACTATTACTGATAATGTTATTAAGATATTATCCTTGCAATTGACCATTCCCCTTTATTTTCGACTTGTTCTTCCTCAAGCCATAGTCATATTAGAAAGATTGCCATCAGAATTTCTGACTTAGATATATTATGAATGTTTTTGATACTATCCTTTAAAATTGTTTATTATCTTATACTCTGAAAAGACAAATATAATAATGGCTAGTGTGACAAATGAACAATTAAATTTAATAAGAATACATAAGATTAAACTATCTAGGGTAGTTATTGAATGTAAAACAAAGCATAGAAAAACACATGTTCCTCTTGAAAATAAATTATATACAAAAATTCTTAATTTTTATAAAACATATTAATTTTGTTAGTTTTAAATGATAGGGCTTTTCCTTTTAATAATTTATATTTATATAATAATTTAATAATTATTAAATGATTAAATTTATTATTTAATTTCATTTTACATTTCAACCACAGTTCTCCCTCCTGCCCTTCCTTCTACCCTCCCTCATCTCTCCCCTAACCTATCCCCAGGCTACTCTTCCTCACAGGGAAGGTCTCCCATGAAGAGTCAACAAAGTCTGACAAAATAGGTTGGGGCAGGGCCAAGCCCCTCTCCATGCATTATGGCTGAGCATGGCATCCCACCATAGGGAATGGGCTCCAACAAGCTAGCTCATGTATGAGATTTGTATCAGGGTCCTACTGGCATGAACACCTAAGATAGCCCAACCTACACAACTGTCTCCCACATATGGAAGGCCTAGCTTGGATTCCTGGTGTCTCCACAGCTGTCAGTCTATATAGTTCATGAGTTATCACCAGCTTGGTTAAACTGTCTGTGGAGATTTCTCCATCATGATCTTGATCTCCCTTGATCATGTATTCCTTCCTCCCTCTTGTCTGCTGAATTCCTGGAGCATAACCTTGTTCATGGTTGTGGATCTCTACATCTGGTTCCACTAATTACTGGATAAAGGTTCCATGATGATATTTGGGTTATTCACCCATCTGATCATCGAGGTAGATCCGCTAGGGCATCCCTAATAGACCTGAAACTGGTTTTCCTTGAACTCAGAGGTCTGCATGACTATTCATCCTGAGACCTGGGATTAAACCATGTGTCGCCATGCCCAGATAAATATATTTTAAAAGAAGAGAGAAAGTCAAGAAAAATATACTGAAAAATCCAAATGCTGTGTATGTATGTATAACAACAAGCTTCTTTATCTCCTTTTTTCTTTTCCTTCCCTTTCCATGGTGAACTAAGACAAGTCTTTGTGTAGAACAAGCAGGTAAAAACCCAGTGTTTCTTCTACTTCAGGCCATCAAATGCTAGGATTAGCAAGTACCAACCAACTCAGTTTGGAATAAATTTCTTGATGGGCATTAACAGCACACAAGTGAAATTTTATATGTGATCAAACAATCCAAATTCCTTTGGGCTTTATTTATTTACTTACTTATTGTTCCTATATTTCTTTCTTTTTAAAAACAATTTCATAGTTATACACAACATCCTGTGTTTATGTCCCTCATTTCAATTTACTTTTCATTTCTTTCTGAATCACTTCTTCCCAATAGATGCTCTGATGGTTACTTCACTGAAGGAAATGACACTCCTTTTCTTGCAACCAGTAGCAGTCATTAGCACCCCAAGGTAGAAATATGGCCTTAGAACGCTTGTACCCATGAGGATATATATGTTCAGGTGTCCAATTTTGTGGAGCTACCCTGTGCTGCTATATACTCATGATTATTGTTACCAAGCCATATCTAGATGACAGTGTTCAATGACATCTCTCCCACATCAACTCTCCAGGTCTTACCTTCCTTTTCTTATCAACTAATTCTGAGATTTCATTTTTATGTCTCTTTTCCATGCACGATGACTGTGCACCATGTGTAAG